>NW_024719785.1:0-10733 GCF_018991925.1 Homarus americanus | reverse complement strand
GGGAAGACACGGAAGAAGGATCCCGGGGAAGACACGGCTGAAGGATCTTGGGGAAGACACGGCTGAAGGATCCTGGGGAAGACACGGAAGAAAGATCCTGGGGAAGACACGGAAGAAGGATCCTGGGGAAGACATGGAAGAAAGATACTGGAAAAGACACGGAAGAAGGATCCTGGGGAACACACGGAAGAAGAATCCTGGGGAACACACAGAAGAAGGATCCTTGGGGAACACACGGAAGGATGCCATTAAGGAAGTGTCCAAATAAACCTGAAAAACAGTCTAGTACACACCATAACTAAGTCTAATTAAGTCAGAGAGACATTCCTGAAGTAGCCATAACGTGGTCAAAACTCCGGCTCAGTTATTCTATATATCACAAGTACTTCCAGCACCAGTGGCTTCCTTGTCTGGCTGCCCGGGGGTGTTACGTTATTTACCAAGCTCGTTTACCTAAGATGGTGAAACCTAGAGGAAATTATACCATTTATCGCGGACGAAGATAAAAGGAATATGCTATGATATATTAGTGCGTGTATCAAATATTTCTGCCTTTATTCACAAAATGAACCAATATGATATATAAAAGAATTACTGTTCTGATATATGTTGTAATGTAATTAGTTAAATCTGTGAGTTATCTAATAATTAATTTTTTTAACTTTATTTTGTATGAAATTATTATTATTATTATTATTATTATTATTATTATTATTATTATTATCATTATTATTATTATTATTATTATTATTATCATTATTATATTTTCGCCACCAGGCCCTGATGTGGGTCAGTAACCTGTGCTTCGGTGGGCTAACCTCTGTCAAAAAAAAAGGCTAACGTTATACGTACTGCAACATGTGTTGTTGCAGTGCATAGAGAGTGATGTATAGATTAGGTCTTGTGTACTTTGTGATGTGCAAGTGTTTATGATGAGAATATTCATGCCAATGTTAGGTATGGAAAAGATTTAACATGTGTATGTGTGCGTGTGTGTGTTTTTGGGGGTGTATAATCACAGTTCCAGCGTATAGATGTTTCCATCCTATCAGATAACATAAAACCACAATGGAGTAAGAATTGCCTTTGTAGCTGTGTTGTTTATTCATACGGCTCATTAGCCTGAATGTTTCCGTGTTAATTCTACATTCAGGTGTTCAACATGTAAATAATTGTCATAGAGCCGTGCTGTATGCCAATTACATTTTAATTCACCTGGCGGAAATACTGTTTCCTTTCTAAACAATGTTTTCCTGTAATACTTGTTAGTTTACAGTTCAGTATTTCTAGCTGATATATTTCATTCTCAATTAATGATTTCAATTATGAAAGACAAGGCTGGATACAGGTAAATAAAATACAAACCTACTAAATATGTTTCACGACAAACCGTAACTTGAGATAGAGAAAATGTTGGTGTGGGTCCCGTAAAACAGATAAAACAGATACATTACGCAACTGAATGTTTTACCAAGACTCACAGAAGCCTCGTGCAGGTTCACCGACTCTTGGGAAGAAGTTATCACCACCGTTTTGTCTATAATGATTATCTAAATTTGGTTGGCGTGAAAGTGGCATAAATATTTAAATGTTCTTACTCATATAAACAGGTATTGGTGTATGATGGTAGGGAGAAGTGCCTCACCTCCTTCACTAGGCGTTCTGTTGTGGCTCTCGTTTTATGACAACATTCTCATACAAAAAATGAATATTAATATAAATACAGAAACAATTCAGTGTCACCAGGTAGGTCACCTGCCAGTGGTATTTGTTGTGTACAGTGTATCCCAGACAGGAGGTCCAGCACGAGGTACTATTAAGAAACACCAGACCAACCTTACCGTAAATATGTTGCCAGGACATTGTGTATGGACAAGTGATCTGTCCTGGTAATAAATCTGATGTAATTCACATTACTATGTTATAATATTTTAAAGTAGGAATAATTTACATTATTATTACAGTTCATTGATGAACACAACAACTTATATTATACATTTATTACACCAATATGTGTTGGTGACTGGATGTTATTGTTTGTGTCCCTGTACAGTGTATGTTTGTGGTCAATTATGTCTTATGTGTTTAAGTGTGAACCTCAGTTTGTTGTTGAACAATTTATAAATTTGTGAACATAATTCTGAAGGTTCTTGACATGTGTGTACGTGTGTGTCGTCTTCACAAGACAATTACTATACAATATTTCTTAATAAAGTTGATACAACTCTGAGAGAGTATTTTACTTCATCATTTACCGACTTATTAAATTACTGTATGGTTATAATGGAATCATTTTATTGATAAAGTAAATATATTCTTCATTGTTCTGCTTATTGTATTAGTATAAGAATAAATAAGTGACAAAGATATACAAGAGGAGTGAATTATTCATTATAAAATAGCTTTTACACATTAACCAATACTGTATATTAAGAGAAGTGAAGTGGCTTATAAACCGTCTACCTTTCTATCTATCTACGCGTACAGTGCAGTATGATACGGAATCCATTATTTATAAACAAAAATGTATTTGTCTGTGTTGAGACCATAAGTCAAAAATTCAGGACAAAACACAATAATCACAAACTACAGCGATGAGAGGCAACTAATAAATTACCCTTTGGTGTCTGATCCAACACAGTAACGTCGCCGCCCAAGTGACAGGTGTTGCAGCAAACGAAAATCCTCACACTCCTCTCAACACTGTCAATAGATACTCTTGTCGGTGGTTATTGGAAAAGACTTAATATGAGCTCCATGTGTCGCCCCACCAGAAGCTGAGTATGTGTCAACAGTTGTTCCAGAAGCTGAGTATGTGTCAACAGTTGTACCAGAAGCTGAGTATGTGTCAACAGCTGTTCCAGAAGCTGAGTATGTGTCAACAGTTGTACCAGAAGCTGAGTATGTGTCAACAGTTGTACCAGAAGCTGAGTATGTGTCAACAGTTGTACCAGAAGCTGAGTATGTGTCAACAGTTGTACCAGAAGCTGAGTATGTTTCAACAGTTGTACCAGAAGCTGAGTATGTGTCAACAGTTGTACCAGAAGCTGAGTATGTGTCAACAGTTGTACCAGAAGCTGAGTATGTGTCAACAGTTGTACCAGAAGCTGAGTATGTGTCAACAGTTGTACCAGAAGCTGAGTATGTGTCAACAGTTGTACCAGAAGCTGAGTATGTGTCAACAGTTGTACCAGAAGCTGAGTATGTGTCAACAGTTGTACCAGAAGCTGAGTATGTGTCAACAGTTGTACCAGAAGCTGAGTATGTGTCAACAGTTGTACCAGAAGCTGAGTATGTGTCAACAGTTGTACCAGAAGCTGAGTATGTGTCAACAGTTGTACCAGAAGCTGAGTATGCGTCAACAGTTGTACCAGAAGCTGAGTATGTGTCAACAGTTGTACCAGAAGCTGAGTATGTGTCAACAGTTGTACCAGAAGCTGAGTATGTGTCAACAGTTGTACCAGAAGCTGAGTATGTGTCAACAGTTGTACCAGAAGCTGAGTATGTGTCAACAGTTGTACCAGAAGCTGAGTATGCGTCAACAGTTGTACCAGAAGCTGAGTATGTGTCAACAGTTG
Source organism: Homarus americanus (assembly GCF_018991925.1). Classification (NCBI taxonomy): domain Eukaryota; kingdom Metazoa; phylum Arthropoda; class Malacostraca; order Decapoda; family Nephropidae; genus Homarus; species Homarus americanus. The sequence goes on along the minus strand of NW_024719785.1, from coordinate 7,155 downwards.
TACCAGAAGCTGAGTATGTATCAACAGTTGTACCAGAAGCTGAGTATGTGTCAACAGTTGTACCAGAAGCTGAGTATGCGTCAACAGTTGTACCAGAAGCTGAGTATGTGTCAACAGTTGTACCAGAAGCTGAGTATGTGTCAGCAGTTGTTCCAGAAGCTGAGTATGTGTCGCAGTTGTGCCAGAAAGCTGAGTATGTGTCAACAGTTACCAGAAGCTGAGTATGTGTCAACGGATTGTACCCAGAAGCTGGTATGGGTCCAACAGTTGTGCCAAAGCTGAGTATGTGTCAACAGTTGTACCAGAAGCTGAGTATGTGTCAACAGTTGTACCAAAAGCTGGGGTATGTGTCAACAGTTGCACCAAAAGCTGGAGTATGTGTCAACAGTTGTACCAGAAGCTGGAGTATGTGTCAACAGTTGTATCAAAAGCTGGAGTATGTGTCAACAGTTGTACCAAAAGCTGGAGTATGCGGTTGTACCAGAAGCTGAGTATGTGTCAACAGTTGTATCAAAAGCTGGAGTATGTGTCAACAGTTGCACCAAAAGCTGGAGTATGCGGTTGTACCAGAAGCTGAGTAAGTGTCAACAGATATACTAGACTACCAATTTCATCAAAGTCTGGGCCAAAATCTCAGTTGCACCAATAGACATACAAGAAGCTGTATAAAAGTCCACTTTGTTCCATCAGATGTATACGAAGTCCAGTTTGTTCCATTAAATAACACCTCCATTACTTACAGCCATTTTTTACCCCTCACTGGCCGTATAATCCACATTAAATGAACACTTCACTGTATTTTTTTTCGATTTGTTTAGTAAATGTATGAGAGGATGATTAACTATGACGAACAGTGTGTGTGTGTGTGTTTATTTACATCTGCCATGAAATAAATATATATCACCGATCAGAATAAATGTCAACTATACATTACTGTTTTAGTGAGTGATGTCTCTCTCTCTCTCTCTCTCTCTCTCTCTCTCTCTCTCTTGATGAAATAACGCCTACATATATATCTAATAGTATACAGTGTGTGTGTGGGGGTGGGGGTGAGAGGCGTTTTATGCATTGTTGTACGTTGATGAATGTTGTAAATAAAGCAGATAAAAGTTAATATTTATAAGTGTAGTGGACCAGTACACTCGTCTTGAAAGATCGTAGTTGTCCTTAGTTTCGATCTCCTGGTACGGTGAAATTATAGGTTTGGATCGTTTTATTTTTTTTATGGAATTTCTCTCTGTCTATCCTTCAGTAGTTAGAGACCAGAAGACACATTAGTTCTATTTGTCTAGGCTACTCCTTAACACCGGATCATACCCATCTCTGACTAAGGGTGTGGTCGTGTTGGCGTTAGCTGCTCTAAATCTCCAAGGAACTTACGTCTGTGACCTTCCTCTTACACTATAATGTGGCAGCTCTTGTGCAAATATTGGCAGGAATATTATCATTTATATCCTTGAAAAAAAAAACACCTTATATTTACCACAAGTATAACCACAAGTAAGAGAGAGAGTGTGCTGGCGTGCGTGCGTGCGTGCTTGCTTGCTTGCTTAGTCAGTCATATACCTTATGAATATAATACAGTGTGTATTAGTAAGCAGGAGGCGCTGTAGCCACAGTAAGGTGGTGAGCAGCTGGGCCTTGTTAGTCCCCTGATCTACCTTGTAAGAGGCATCCTTCTTTTAAAACTTTAGTTCCTGTTTATACATATGCCGTGTAACTCCCGGCGTAATGTGATCGTTTGTCGGGTTTAGCTAAAAGGATATTTATTTCGAATGAGTATTTTTTGCTTGCACCGTGTATAAATTTCCATGTGATTATTTGCTAAACTGACAAACCATGATGACCTTGTTCTTTACTGTACCGGTACGTAATAATGACACTAATATATTAAATATGAAAGAGAAGGAAGGTGAGGAGGAGGGATAGAAGCTAGGAATAATGTAGGAAGGGAGAACAGATAATAAAGGAAAATGGAAGAAAACGGAAGGAAAAGGGTGAGGATGAGTCGAGAAATCGGAAAACGAGGGAATGAAAAAGGAGATGAAGAGGAAATACTGAAGAAAAAATGCAAAGAAAATGGAAAGGAATAAGTCGAGGGGACAAACAAAAACAAGTGGGAACTACACACAAAACTGGGAAAAAAAATTGCAAAAACTTAAGTTAAAAGAAATGAAGAAAAGGGTGTATCTCGGTGTTGTCATATTTATGGAAATCTTATACAAATTCACATAGTATTAATAGTTAAAAATGTATATTATGTTAAGTACAATACAACATTACTGATAGCTGTCTCGTGGGTTTTCACATTATCAAGATTATAACATGTGTTATTAAGATTTATCCTTAATAAATAGTTCAATCAAAGTTGTTACCGAAAGTTTCATATGAATGTAAGGGAATTTATTTTACCCCCAAAATTACACACATTTTTTGTTATGCTGTGCCAGTCAAGAATACATTTACTTCCGTTTTGGGAGAATATTTTGGTAAGTCTCGTCTGGTCTATTTTTAGCATATAACATTATTTAAATATTACGCTGCACGGTCAAGGTCTAACAAAAAGAGGGAAGGTAAACTAAGCTGTGTACAGACAACATTATTAAGTTTTTGCTTTCTGACACATAACGCTCTGTAATTCTGGACTGAAATCCGCGAGAATTCTAATATTAGGTAAAATATGAAGAAAACATGAAGGATTTTTATGACACCGCAATTATTATCATGTACTAAAATTAATAAAACGAGATTATATAAATTAAAATGTAAATATATTTAAAACTAACTGCTTTTTAGGTCTGCTTTATATATATATATATATATATATATATATATATATATATATATATATATATATATATATATATATATATATATATATATATGCAAGTAAATCACTGTAGGTGCATGATCTAGGTATATGCTGTAGTTATCAGCATATATATATATATATATATTTCATGTAAATCCACGCTACAAGAAAACTGACAGATGAATAATCTGATAAAATCACGGGAAAATGGAAGCAACAGACACCCTTAGCTTTCGTCTTTATTAAGACATCTTCAGATGCAACAGTTGCCTCTGAAGATGTGGCAGTTCATATATATATATATATATATATATATATATATATATATATATATATATATATATATATATATATATATATATATATATATATATATATATATATATATATATATATATATATATATATATATATATATATATATATATATATATATGTATCTTTTTCATGTTTTCTGTAATCTCTTCGTGTCTATCCCATTATTGCCTGTATTACTCACTCTTTATGTTACCTTTGCCCTTTATTTAGTTTTCATTGTTCTTTGACCATTTAAAACAATAATAACCCTCACTCTCAGTGTGTGTGTGAGGCAGACCTCCAGCTGTACTGTAATGTGTGGCTTCAAACTCAGGAACAAAGTAAACTTCCTTGTTGTTACCACAAAGTTATAACTTGTGACACCGGCGTATGACACACTGGTGTATGAGACAGACAAATGGATGTAAAAGGGATATACTTGTTTGTGTCATGTATGAATTTTAGTCTTTTTACACGGTTCTGTATTTACTATGATGACACTGAATATAAACTTAGCATATGGTAGTGTACAGTACAGGCACTCGTATGTATACATCTCTGTTATATTAAGTAATTCATAGTTCAATATTTTCCTATAGTCGTCTCTGCTGAGTGTAGCCTGGTTTAATTACCTCTCAAATATATCTCGTTATTCATTTCCAATATAACTCAGGTGTTGCCGTAGATATAAGAAATAAATTATCTACTATATGATCCAATTTCTCCTATGTTAATTTTACGGTGATTAGTGATTTTACTTTTAACATATTATATTATGTCCGATTTACATATCTCACTTTTATCAGATACAAATTATATAGGCAGTAAGTACCCTTAGAGACGGGCGCAATATATGCATCCAGAGCCATATAAAAAAACAACATCCTAATATAAACATCTCCAGGTGTTAATGTTCTTTAAACATCTAAATAAGTGACATTTCGTGTGTTTACTTACAATTAAATAACTCAATGTTTTACCTTATTAATTTACACCTGATGTTATTCGCTCTATACCGGTACTGATTCTACCATACATCAATGCTAAATTTATTTCAGTTTTATTTTAAATTTTTCTTGAATAAATAATTTCTAATTTTTAATTGAGTAAGAAGTTGTGAGTATTACCTCCACGTCTTGGCCACCACACACCTCCCTCCCCCACGTCTTGGCCACCACACACCTCCCTCCTCCACGTCTTGGACACCACTCACCTCCCTCCTCCACGTCTTGGACACCACACACCTCCCTCCTCCACGTCTTGGCCACCACTCACCTCCCTCCCCCACGTCTTGGCCACTCACCTCCCTCCCTCCCGTCTTGGCCACCACACACCTCCCTCCTCCACTTCTTGGCCACCACACACCTCCCTCCTTCACGTCTTGGCCACCACACACCTCCCTCCTCCACTTCTTGGCCACCACACACCTCCCTCCTTCACGTCTTGGCCACCACACACCTCCCTCCTTCACGTCTTGGCCACCACACACCTCCCCCCTCCACGTCTTGGCCACCACTCACCTCCCTCCTCCACGTCTTGGCCACCACATACCTCCTCCTCCACACGTCTTGGGCCACCACATACCTCCTCCTCCACGTCTTGGCCACCACCACCACTCTCTCCACGTCTTGGCCACCACACACCTCCTCCTCCACGTCTTGGCCACCACACCTCCTCCTCCACACTGGCCACCACCACCTCCCTCCCCCAATGTCTGGCTGCCACCAGACACCTCCTCCTCCACGTCTTAGCCACCACCACCTCCCTCCTCCACGCATACACACCACATACCTCCCTCCCATCATGTCTTGGCCACCACACACCTCCTCCTCCACGTCTTAGCCACCACTACCTCCCTCCTCCACGTCTTGGCCACCACATACCTCTCTCCTCCACGTCTTGGCCACCACACACCTCCCTCCTCCACGTCTTGGCCACCACATACCTCCCTCCTCCACGTCTTGGCCACCACTCACCTCCCCCCTCCACGTCTTGGCCACCACTCACCTCCCTCCTCCACGTCTTGGCCACCACACACCTCCCTCCTTCCACGTCTTGGCCACCACACACCTCCCTCCTCCACGTCTTGGCCACCACACACCTCCCTCCTCCACGTCTTGACCACCACACACCTCCCTCCTCCACGTCTTGGCCACCACATACCTCCCTCCTCCACGTCTTAGCCACCACACACCTCCCCCTCCTCAACGTCTTGCCACCACATACCTCCCTCTCCACGTTCCTTGGCCATCACACACCTCCTCCTCCACGTCTTGGCCACCACACACCTCCCTCTCCTCTCCACGTCTTAGCCACCATTCACCTCCCTCTCCTCCACGTCTTGGCCACCACACACCTCCCTCCTCCACGTCTTGGCCACCACATACCCTCCCTCTCCACGCGTCTTGGCCACCACACACCTCCCTCCTCCACGCCTTGGGCACCACATACCTCCTCCTCCACGTCTTGGCCACCACATACCTCCCTCCTCCACGTCTTGGCCACCACTCACCTCCCTCCTCCACGTCTTGGCCACCACTCACCTCCCTCCTTCACGTCTTGGCCACCACATACCTCCCTCCTCCACGTCTTGGCCACCACTTACCTCCCTCCTCCACGTCTTGGCCACCACTCACCTCCCTCCTCCACGTCTTGGCCACCACACACCTCCCTCCTCCACGTATTGGCCACCACACACCTCCCTCCTCCACGTCTTGGCCACACGCACTTCCCTCCTCCATGTCTTGGCCACCATTCACCTCCCTCCACCATGATTTGGCCACCACTCACTCCTCTCCTTCACGTCTTGGCCACCACATATCCCCCTCCTCCACGTCTTGGCCACCACTCACCCCCCTCCCTCCACGTCTAGCCACCACTCACCCTCCCTCCACGTCTTGGCCACCACTCACCTCCCTCCTCCACGTCTTGGCCACCACATACCTCCCTCCTCCACGTCTTAGCCACCACATACCTCCCTCCTCCACGTCTTGGCCACCACATACCTCCCTCCTCCACGTCTTGGCCACCACACACCTCCACGTCTTGGCCACCACATACCTCCCTCCTCCACGTCTTGGCCACCACTCACCTCCCCCCTCCACATCTTGGCCACCACTCACCACCCTCCTCCACGTCTTGGCCACCACATACCTCCCTCCACGTCTTGGCCACCACATACCTCCTCCTCCACGCCTGGCCACCACACACCTCCTCCTCCAACGCCTTGGGCACCACACACCTCCCTCCTCCACATCTTGGCCACCACCACCTCCCTCCTCCACGCCTTGGGCCACCACTCACCTCCCTCCTCCCCACGCGTCTTGGCCACACCACACACCTCCCTCCTCCACATCTTGGCCACCACACACCTCCCTCCTCCACGTCTTAGCCACCACTCACCTCCCTCTTCCCGTCTTGGCCACCACTCACCTCCCTCCTCCATGTCTTGGCCACCACACACCTCCCTCCTCCACGCCTTAGCCACCACTCACCTCCTCATCCACGTCTTGGCCACCACATACCTCCCTCCCTCCACGTCTTGGCCACCACACACCTACCTCCTCCACGCCTGGGAAGCCACCACACACCCACCTCCTCCACGTCTTGGCCACCACTCACCCCCTCCTCCACGCCCACACCACATACCTCCCTCCTCCACATCTTGCCACCACACACCTCCCTCCTCCACGTCTTAGCCACTCACACACCTCCCCTCCTCCACGCGTCTTAGCCACCAGTCACCTCCTCCTCCACGTCTTGGCCACCACACACCTCCCTCCACGTCTTGGGCCACCACTCACCTCTCTCCTCCACGTCTTGGCCACCACACACCTCCCTCCTCCACGTCTTGGCCACCACTCACCTCCCTCCTCCACGTCTTGGCCACCACTCACCTCCTTCCTCCACGTCTTAGTCATCACTGACCTCCTTCCTCCACATCTTGGCCACACTCACCTCCTTCCTCCACATCTTGGCCACACTCACTTCCCTCCTCCACGTCTTGGCCACCACACACCTCCCTCCTCCACGTCTTGGCCACCACT
>NW_024719784.1:0-24378 GCF_018991925.1 Homarus americanus | reverse complement strand
TGTCACCCTTGGCAATGGCCTTCTGGGCCTTTCCAGCCTTCTTGGCAGCCTTTCCGGAAGTTTTGGGAGGCATGGCGGCACAGTTACTCGTGGCGCGGAGCGAGAGAATTGAAAACTGGCCCGACTAACTTTTCCTTATATACCGAGCGGGCCGCTCAGGATCAGACTGGCTGCAGCTACGGCTCTCTTACATTGGTTGGGTCCGCGAGACGGCCACCTGGCCTGATCCTGAGCTTGGTATAAAAGACCAAGGTGGCCCGAGGAAATTTAACTCCTATCACGAAAAGCAGCAGCAGCCACATGTCAGGACGCGGCAAGGGAGGCAAGGTGAAGGGCAAGTCAAAGTCCCGTTCTAGCAGGGCCGGACTCCAGTTCCCCGTGGGTAGGATCCACCGTCTCTTGCGTAAAGGCAACTATGCTGAGCGTGTTGGCAGGTGCACCTGTGTACCTTGCAGCCGTCATGGAGCACCTGGCAGCAGAAGTGTCGAAGTTGGCCGGGTAACGCCGCCCTCATGACAACAAGAAGACCAAGATTATCCTACTGGCCATCTTCACAGGCCGTTATTCAGAATGACGAGGAGCTGAACAGCCCTGTCTGAGTCACTATTGCCCAAGGGGTGTCCTTCCTAACATCCAAGCTGTGCTCTCCCCAAGAAGATGAGAGAAGAAATAAGAACCCAAGGTTCGTTCACACAAGACAACCTAACCAAACAGGCTCCTTTCGGAGCCACAGGATATCACTTAAAGAGAGAAATATACGACATCAACGTTTTGCAGGATAACACTCTGTGCAAATTGAGTGTAAATGTTTTTGAATGGTGTAGATGTGAAGGGGTACTGCGGGGGCCTGGGGTGGGGGACTTAAACGGGACTTAGAAGGGCGCAAGAAGCAGCAGCAGCTTTAGCAGCAGCAGCAAGGGAGGCGACCTTATTTTCACTCTGGTTCATTGACAGTACACATTTACCAGCAGCATACATTGGAGTCATATTCTAACTGTTGACTAATCAGTGTGTGGGCTAGCCAATTTGGGATAAACAGCAAGAATGTAATGTCCTCAATGAAGTAATGACATAGTTCAAGATGTCTTTGACAGTGTCACATTCAATAATATAGTGCTTTAAAGGTGTATCACAAAGTTTACATGCTGAGTGTTCCGGTATGGGTACAGCGTTACTAACTAGCCAGATGTGTCTGTATCCTAACCTAATTCTGGCCACGACTACATCACACAGGCAAGTTGTTTGGACACTCTTCCTAGCCCCCTTGGTCCCTGTTCACCTACCTACTGTAGCAGTAAGTAGGTACCTGTTGTAAATCGAAAGGTTGCCAATTCGTAATCAGGGAAAGTTGATTGAGCTTCTAAACTTGAACTGACATAATCCGAGGAGTGGTGATCCGAGGATCACAGACACCATCTCTCCCACTACAAATCCCTTCCTAACCTCCTGCTCCTTCCTCTGTCCTCCCCAAATTTAACCATGCTATCGCAAAGGTAATAATACAGGTAGAGACAACAACATATTTTCCTATTGTCTTATTATATATTAATAACAGAAACGCTGCCGCCATCCCGGAGGCTATACATTGTCTCACTGTTCATTACCTCCACAATTCTTCCTCTTACTTCTTCTTCCATCAATACTTTATTAACGGTGTATGTAAGTTTCACCATGTATTGCACTACAGCGGTAGAGCAAAGTATATTTTGTTAGCAATAAACCAAAAGCATATTTTATGGCCTAATCATCACTACATAGAACACCACCCATAAAGCATGATACTAGTAGACCACAAACTGCTATAAACACCCAAAGCATATTTTATTGCCTAATCATCACTACATAGAACACCACTCATAAAGCATGATACTATTAGACCACAAACTGCTATAAACCCCAATAATATAATAGACTATACTAGTGACTATAATTGTGTTACCCAATATTTTACGAAATAATACTATAAAAAATAATAATAAACACACTATTAGTGTATATTAGTTGAATGCACAATCTGATGAGAAGTAAAAAAAAAAACAACAACATAACAATAACCTATAAAGAGTGTAGAGTATTTTTGTGCAAACTATTATACTAGTAGATGGTCTAAGATAACTGTATGTGAAGGAAAAGGTGTGCTCTCCACTCAAACCTTCTTTTTATGAAATCTCCAACTCCCCAGCTGAGCGGTACGCCCAATGGGAAACAAAACGTGGCACATAACACGCCGCCCGCCAGCTCTGGCTCGGTGAATAGGAATCAGTAATCGGGCGGAGTATAAACAACACCGCCGCCAATGTGCTCCTCCCATCTCTGAGGAAATCTGGTGGGCAACTTAGTATTATATTAGTATGTAATAATAATAGCAATAATAAAAATAATAATAATAATAATAATAATACTAATAATAATAAGAATAATAATAATATTAATAATAATAATATTAATAATAATAACATGCAATTACATTTTATAACACATACTAACAAAATAGTGTATAGCCTACTATACTTAACTATAATAGGTTAGGTTGCGTAGGAGGATCTAAAAAGTACAGTAGTATATACACACACACACACACACACATACATATAGACAACAAACTAAATTAGAAACCACACGTCAGTGAAGTTATCAAATCCTCCAGTTTCTGTCTCCACCTCCTACGCCGACTCCAGTCCCTCGGTGTTCCTGCACACGAGCTCCTCAGTGTTTACACAACATTCATACTTCCCAAGCTCACCTGGTCTTCTTCCCTAAATGCCACACAACGTAAACACCTAGAAAAAGTGCAAAAGAGGCCATGCAAGATTATTCTCTACCCTTCCTACTCCACATATCAAGAAGCGCTCAACACACTGACCGACCCTTTAGACTCTCACTGACCATCACCACGCCCTCATCTGCAAATTTGGTAAGAAGCTTCTACACCATCCCCGACACCGGCTCCTACTACCACCTGAGATCCCTAGTCCGAGAATTGCTCTTCGACACCACAACCGCATCCAGCCCATACGTGCACGAACTGATCTCTATAAGAACAGCCCAGTCCCAACCATTGTAAAAATTATCGATAACTTGTAATAAATCAGTGTACTCACTCCCAGTAAACACGACTCCTTGCACTGTCACTATGTTGAAATGAACTGTAGTTTGAGCTTTTCCCCAGCTAGTTATTATATGTCTTATTTGTGTCACTCATGTTACTTGTTTATTATTTGTAATTCGTAACCCATTCCCCAAATATGTAACTGTATATTTTCAGCCTTCTGGCTGCCAAGCACTTTCAATAAACCGTTAATTATTATTATTATTATTATTATTATTTATATGTTGGCCCATACCAACTCACTCCCCTGAACCCTCCTCCCCACCGGACTATCAACAAGTTCTTGCCATAAGGTACTACCTCATTTGGCAAAGGAATGGAACCAGTGATGAATAGTGGTGAACAGTGCTTAACTCAGTGAAAAACAACTCGGCAGTTGAGTCTTACCCAAGCTAGCTAACCACCTTCACACAGTGAGGTCCCAGGTACCCGGTTATACTTCCCCTGAGACTCCACGATAGAGAGGCCGGGGACCACACCTCACCCACTTGAATGAGTGAGTCATGTGGACCACGTGGTGTCCCCAAGATGCTACGACACCACGTAGTGAATGTTTTGCTACAGCATCATCATGTGAAGTTCCTCATAACACCATCTGTGAGGTAACTGCTACATCCTCAGGCCCCTCATAACGCCATCTGTGAGGGAGTTACTACACTACGTGTCTGGTGTTCAACACCTCACCTTACATGATCTATGCGTGCAAACATTAATCTGTATGTTCACTGTGTGCTCCTTCACCTTTCTATAATGAGGGCTTTTGTTAAACCACCAATGTATGTACTAAGTCAATTGTGTCCAATGTATACTTTCGAAAAGCCCTTGTTTGGGTTAGGTAGGAGAGAGTAGTCGTCATTATTGTCCAAGCCACATTATTTATTTCTATATATAAGTAATGTAGGCTGGTTTTTAAATACCTCAATCCCCTAACGGTGCTGTTTGTATATTAAGAAATACCGAAGCCATACAGTACAACACCAGCGAATATGAAGTATCACTGTAACCGGCAACTGTTACTCACTCATACCTACATACATATATAGAGTCTTTACAGAATGATAGCAGACACGGGGAAGACGAACAACAAGAGGAGAAGAGTTAGAAGAAAATCAACTTCAAGCTAAGAAGAAGAATACCAAGACATTTCCTCCAAACAAGAAAACAACACACACACAATCAAGCCGACCAAACACTGAGAAACCATGGCGGAACCCAACATGCACCGGACGCTTGACCTGACTCTATCCTGCCGCATCCAGGCGAGTTGCTGCTTAAAGTCCCTCACGCAAGCGCTGTTAGCCACTGCACCTATTCTATCCTCCTAAAATTCACTTCAATCCCCCCTGCCACTAGCATGTTATGTATGTATGTATGTATGTATGTATGTATGAATGAATGCTAACTGCAACTTTGCGTATTAAAACTCATTACTCTTACCGAAGTAATATAGTGCGTGGTTATGTTATGTCATGTTAGGATAGATTATAAACTACATTGGGTTACATTTCGTGAGGTTCGGTGACGCTACAGGAAGTTAGGTGAGGTAACTGGAGGTTAGGTGAATGTTGACTGACTGACTGACAATTATTAGGAAGTGGTTCCAACACGTTCACACACAACCTATACTCATACCACAAGTCCAGAATTAGAGAGGATCATGTTATTGGATATATTTTCAACGATTTACTCAGTGTCTAACCAACTCTTTAGCGATTTAAATGTGGACCTAAAATTAGGTCCGTATATTTGTTTGTCGTGGTGGTGGTGGTGGTGTGCGCCCGTCCATCAGGTTGATTAACCACCAAAACCATAAAGGGTGCGCCCCTGCCGTTTCAGGGCATAAACCACATCCATGGCGGTGACGGTCTTCCTTTTTGCGTGCTCGGTGTAGGTGACGGCGTCACTGATGACGTTCTCCAGAAACACCTTGAGGACGCCGCGGGTCTCCTCGTAGATAAGGCCGGATATACGTTTAACACCTCCACGCCGAGCTAGACGACGAATGGCGGGCTTGGTGATACCCTGGATGTTGTCACGAAGCACCTTACGATGACGCTTGGCGCCACCCTTTCCAAGTCCCTTGCCTCCTTTGCCTCGTCCAGTCATGTTGTTGTGGTTGCTACTACAGGTGGTCCTGGTGTGGCTTCGCCCACGGTTTGGTGGGAGTAGGTGGCGTGCTGTGGACGCAGCGGTAGTATCGTTCATCCAAGGCCGTCCCTCCCTCTTGGAGGTGGGGCGTAGCTTGCGGATGACGATGTGCACCCCGTGGCCACGAGGTGGCCACTGAGGTGGAGAATGTCTGTATATAAGAGCTCGCCTGCCTGCCGGGCCGCCAACGAAGCAAGGATACAGCTCCAGGGGCCGACAGGATAACCTACTCCATGCTTTCTCATGCCGGTACAGCCGGACACGAGGCTCTGCTGCAAGCCATCAATGCTTCGTGGACAGCACAAAGACTCCCACCGGAATGGAAGAAGGCAGATATACAGCCCATTCCGAAGCCCAGAGAACCAGACAAGCCGAGGCCCATCTCCCTTCTCAGCTGCATAGCGAAGACCGGAGAAAGAATGGCTCTCAACCGACTCAAGTGGAAAGTAGGCAGCCCACACCCTCACATCTTTGCTTACACTGAGAACACCGGCACAGGCAACAACATCGCCGAGATACTCAGCACAGTGGACAACAAACCAGCTCTGGTGGTCTTCCTCGACCTGGAGAAAGCCTTCGAACTAGCAAATCCCTTGGCCATTACAACTACGCTCGCTAAAAAAGGCGTCAAAGGAAGGTTGCTGGGGTGGATCCAGAACTACCTCACACAGAGAGAAGCACGAGTACGCTTTCAGGGAGCAACCTCAAGCTACAGGGTCCACGAAAACGGAACCCCACAAGGAGGCATCCTCAGTCCAATGCTGTTCAATGTCCTGATGGAAAATCTAGTCAAACTTCCCTTCAGACAAACAGCCAAGCTCCTATGCTATGCGGACGACTTACAGCTCATAGTAAGAGGATCGAACAGACTAGCCAACACGCAACACGCCCTCCAACTTATAGAAGAGGAGTGCAACAGACTTGGACTCAAGATAAATCCAGCCAAGTCGAAAGCGATGGCCATCTGCACAGACACACCAGACAAGACGCTCTCCATACAAAACACGCCGGTAGTCTGGACCAACGCCCACCAGTGTCTTGGAATCTGGTTTGACCAGAAACTCACCTTCAAGCCGCAACTCGAGTATCTCAGGCACAGGACGAAGAGCAGACACAATATAATGAGGTCGCCCACCAGCAAATCCGCAGGAGCAAACCTTCATGTGCTCAAAGCCTACTACACAGCCGCCATCAGATCGCTGGTAGATTACAGTGCTCCAGCACTCATTGGACTGAGAGAAGACCAAATAGCTAAGCTAGAAGTCATTCAAAACAATGCTCTCAGGACCATGCTCGGAGCACCCATGTGGACCAGAATTTGCAATCTGCAAATGGAAACCGAGCTACCACCCCTGGCAGCACGAGTCAAGCAGGTGACAGCCGGTCTCCTCGCCAAAATCTGCAGAGCAGACAAGCCCACAGCTGCCAAGATTCGAATCAGTGCCTCCCTCCACCTCGACCACAGAGTGCGAGGGGCCACCTGGTCGCATGAGGCAAGCGAGGTCATCCGACACCTGCAAGCAGAAACACTCGTCAAGAATAACCAAGACACACGAGACAATGGTTACACTGTTCCTCCACCATGGAGCCCTCCACCAGCCACACTCAAATTCACCGACCTCGGCGATAGTAAAGCCAACCTCCAGAAGGAGGACCTCCAAAAAATATCTCTCCAAGCCATAGCCACAGAGACACCGGCTGATGCAGCATCATACTTCACAGACGGCTCGGTGGACCCAAAACATCACAGATCCGGAGCGGCCCTCTACACCCAAGGTCAGACCCTCAAATGGAGACTTTCCAACGACTGCTCCACCCTACAAACAGAACTGGTAGCAATCTCAAAGGCCCTACAACACGCTGCAACACAACACAACAAGTCCGTCATAATTCACACGGACTCGAAATCGGCCATGCAAGCGCTGCAACACAGTCAACCAAGAGACAACGTCCACATCATCACCTCGATCCTCGCGCAGCTACAGGAATTCCAAAGCCAAAGCCGACCAGTCGTCTTACACTGGATTCCCAGTCATGTAGGGATCGGAGGAAACGACGTGGCAGACGCAGCAGCCAAGGCAGCTACACGTTCCAGTAGCGTACACATCCAAGTTCCAGCAAGTGTGCAACAGATCAAAAATCACCTCAGAAAGACTACCAAGCTCCACATCAAAAAGAGCTTCCTTCATGCACTCAACGCTGGTTCCCAATCAGCCAAATGGTACCTGGCGGCCACAAAAGGGGAACCACCTTTCGCAGACAAGAAAACTCCAAGACAAACCCAAGTCAGCCTTCACCGACTACGACTAGGGTACAAGTGCTCCTGGCAGATGATCGGAAACGACGTCATGGAATGCACCTACTGTCAGGAGCCAGCAGCCAACCCACTTGAACACTATCTCCTCGATTGCGAGGTCACACAAAGCCTCTGAGACAGAACTCAAATCTCCCAAGAAACACACACAACACCAGCGGCCACTCTAACCCGAAAGGCCCACACAGACCACATTCACCACCTACTCCGGGTCATCACACGATACCCACCACCCAGATAGCTTAGAAAGCATCCTCTCCCAGCAAGTGCGGACCCCAGTTCGGGGGGCGCGCCACTCCGAGGCTGACCACGTCCAAGAGTGGGGGCCGGTGGTAAGCGTCCACTGATCGGGGGTCCGCTCACACTTGCAACCTGCAGCATCCCTCCAATCTGCAGGTGGGACCACCTCCAATCCCAATCCGGTCTGGCTGCTCCTGGAGCTCCAGCCGGAACCACCAAACGGGCCGCCTATAGGCAAAGGCCCGTGTCGGACTACGGTCCGACAATCTATACAACAACAACAACAACCGGGCCGCCCGTATTGACTATTTCGTCGTCGAGATGGCCCGTACTAAACAGACTGCCCGCAAGTCCACTGGAGGCAAGGCTCCACGGAAGCAGCTTGCCACCAAGGCAGCTCGCAAGTCCGCCCCAGCCACCGGTGGTGCCAAGAAGCCCCATCGTTACAGGCCCGGAACCGTCGCCCTTCGTGAGATCCGTCGTTACCAGAAGAGCACAGAGCTACTCATCAGGAAGCTGCCCTTCCAGCGCCTGGTGCGTGAGATCGCCCAGGATTTCAAGACTGACCTGCGCTTCCAGTCGTCTGCCGTCATGGCTCTGCAGGAAGCCTCTGAGGCTTACCTGGTGGGTCTTTTCGAGGACACCAACCTGTGTGCCATTCACGCCAAGCGCGTTACCATCATGCCCAAGGACATCCAGCTGGCCCGGCGCATCCGCGGAGAGCGTGCTTAAGTCCTCTTCCTTGGGGAAAAAGAAAAAGCACCACAAAACCTACCAGACATCTATAACTCGGCCCTTCTCAGGGCCAAAGAACTGTTCTGAAGATAATTTTCATGACAATCGAAATGGTTGGTGGTAGGAGAGCGTTAATTTCGGTTACCCAAATCGCCTAACGGTAAGTTGGTAACAGTCGTGCAGGCACGAATGTATAGTAGGTCATCAAATCGGGAGGTGGGTGGGTGCAAAAAACAAGAGCTAGTAACAAATTAATATATAAAGAATAAGTAAGTAAATAAATAACTAAAATAAAAGAAAATTCAATAAAATAAAATAAAATGAATTGTTTACATGAAATAGGCGTGCTGCAAACAAGAAATGAAACCCAAACACACTCCATGTATGTCACTTTGCAGTGGGTGTAAAAGTACTCCACGCAGAATTTATTTATTTATTTATAATGTTTCGATTTAGTCCTGTTTCTACGCCAATAGAGAATGCAGATTATTATAATTTTTTTTTATTTATTTCTCTCTCAATATATCACTGTCGGTAACTGTCTCTTTAACATGTAACTGTGGCTCCGAAGGAGCCGATTAAGTTGTAGTAGTGGGATGGCGTGTTTGTTGTGCACAAGTAACCTCTTACTTGGAAGAGGTGTACTTGGTGACAGCCTTGGTGCCCTCAGACACGGCATGCTTGGCCAGTTCACCGGGCAGCAAGAGTCGGACAGCTGTCTGGATTTCCCGACTTGTAATGGTGGAGCGTTTGTTGTAGTGCGCCAGGCGGGAAGCCTCGGCAGCGATGCGCTCGAAGATGTCGTTCACGAAAGAGTTCATGATGGACATAGCTTTGGAGGAGACTCCTGTGTCGGGGTGCACTTGCTTCAGTACCTTGTAGATGTAGATGCTGTAGCTTTTCTTCCTCCTGCGCTTCTTCTTCTTGTCACCCTTGGCAATGGCCTTCTGGGCCTTTCCAGCCTTCTTGGCAGCCTTTCCGGAAGTTTTGGGAGGCATGGCGGCACAGTTACTCGTGGCGCGGAGCGAGAGAATTGAAAACTGGCCCGACTAACTTTTCCTTATATACCGAGCGGGCCGCTCAGGATCAGACTGGCTGCAGCTACGGCTCTCTTACATTGGTTGGGTCCGCGAGACGGCCACCTGGCCTGATCCTGAGCTTGGTATAAAAGACCAAGGTGGCGGGCGGAAATTTAACTCCTATCACGAAAAGCAGCAGCAGCAACATGTCAGGACGCGGCAAGGGAGGCAAGGTGAAGGGCAAGTCAAAGTCCCGTTCTAGCAGGGCCGGACTCCAGTTCCCCGTGGGTAGGATCCACCGTCTCTTGCGTAAAGGCAACTATGCTGAGCGTGTTGGTGCAGGTGCACCTGTGTACCTTGCAGCCGTCATGGAGTACCTGGCAGCAGAAGTGCTCGAGCTGGCCGGTAACGCCGCCCGCGACAACAAGAAGACCCGCATTATCCCGCGTCATCTTCAGCTTGCCATTCGCAATGACGAGGAGCTGAACAAGCTCCTGTCTGGAGTCACCATTGCCCAAGGGGGTGTCCTTCCTAACATCCAAGCTGTGCTCCTCCCCAAGAAGACAGAGAAGAAATAAGAACCCAAGGTTCGTTCACACAAGACAACCTAACCAAACAGGCTCCTTTCGGAGCCACAGGATATCACTTAAAGAGAGAAATATACGACATCAACGTTTTGCAGGATAACACTCTATTTTACGTGTAATTAGCATAGTATTGTGGAAATTGAGTGAAAATGTTTTAGAATGGTGTAGATGGGAAGGGCGGTTGTGGGGGCCTGGGGTGGGGGACTTAAACGGGACTTAGAAGGGCGCAGAAGCAGAAGCAGAAGCAGCTTTAGCAGCAGCAGCAGCCAGGGAGGCGACCTTATTTTCAGTCAGGTTCATACACAAAGAAATACATCAGATTCATTGACAGTACAGTACACATTTACCAGTGTGGGCTAGCCAATTTGGGATAAAGAGCAAGAATGTAATGTCCTCAATGAAGTAATGACATAGTTCAAGATACAATAAGTGAGGTGGCCTGAAGTCTTTGACAGTGTCACATTCAATAATATAGTGCTTTAAAGGTGTATCACAAAGTTTACATGCTGAGTGTTCCGGTATGGGTACAGCGTTACTAACTTGCCAGATGTGTCTGTATCCTAACCTAATTCTGGCCACGACTACATCACACAGGCAGGCAGGAGCAAGTTGTTTGGACACTATTCCTAGCCTCCTTGGTCCCTGTTCACCTACCTACTGTAGCAGTAAGTAGGTACCTGTTGTAAATCGAAAGGTTGCGAATTCGTATTCAGGGAAAGTTGTTGGAGCTTCTAAACTTGAACTGACACAATCCGAGGAGTGGTGACCCGAGGATCACAGACACTATCTCTCCCTTCCTAACCTCCTGCTCCTTCCTCTGTCCTCCCCAAATTGAACCATGCTATCGCAAAGGTAATAATACAGGTAGAGACAACAACATATTTTCCTATTGTCTTATTATATATTAATAACAGAAACGCTGCCGCCATCCCGGAGGCTTTACATTGTCTCACTGTTCATTCCCTCCACAATTCTACCTCGTACTTCTTCTTCTTCTTCTTCTTCTTCTTCTTCTTCTTCCATGAATACTTTATTAACGGTGTATGTAAGTTTCACCATGTTTTGCACGACAGCGGTAGAGCAAAGTATATTTTGTTAGCAATAAACCAAAAGCATATTTTATGGCCTAATCATCACTACATAGAACACCACCCATAAAGCATGATACTAGTAGACCACAAAAACTGCTATAAACACCCAAAGCATATTTTATTGCCTAATCATCACTACATAGAACACCACTCATAAAGCATGATACTATTAGACCACAAACTGCTATAAACCCCAATAATATACTATACTAGTGACTATAATTGTGTTACCCAATATTATACGAAATAATACTATAAAACATAATAATAAACACACTATTAGTGTATATTAGTTGAATGCACAATCTGATGAGAAGTCAAAAAAAAAAACAACAACATAACAATAACCTATAAAGAGTGTAGAGTATTTTTGTGCAAACTATTATACTAGTAGATGGTCTAAGATAACTGTATGTGAAGGAAAAGGTGTGCTCTCCACTCAAACTTTCTTTTTATGAAATCTCCTACTCCCCAGCTGAGCGGTACGCCCAATGGGAAACAAAACGTGGCACATAACACGCCGCCCGCCAGCTCTGGCTCGGTGAATAGGAATCAGTAATCGGGCGGAGTATAAACAACACCGCCGCCAATGTGCTCCTCCCATCTCTGAGGAAATCTGGCGGGCAACTTAGTATTATATTAGCATGTAATAATAATAACAATAATAATAATAATAATAATACTACTACTAATAATAATACTAATAATATTAATAATAATAATATTAATAATAATAACATGCAATTTCATTTTATAACACATACTAACAAAATAGTGTATAGCCTACTATACTTAACTATAATAGGTTAGGTTGCGTAGGAGGATCTAAAAAGTACAGTAGTATACACACACACACACACACACACACACACACACACACACACACACACACATACATATAGACAACAAACTAAATTAGAAACCACACGTCAGTGAAGTTATCAAATCCTCCAGTTTCCGTCTCCACCTCCTACGCCGACTCACGTCCCTCGGTGGTCCTGCACACGAGCTCCTCAGTGTTTACACAACATTCATACTTCCCAAGCTCACCTATGCCTCCTCCACCTGGTCTTCCTCCCTAAATGCCACACAACGTAAACACCTCGAAAAAGTGCAAAAGAGGCCATGCAAGATTATTCTCTACCCTTCCTACTCCACATATCAAGAAGCGCTCAACACACTGACCCTTTAGACTCTCACTGACCATCACCACGACCTCATCTGCAAATTTGGTAAGAAGCTTCTACACCATCCCCGACACCGGCTCCTACTACCACCTGAGATCCCTAGTCCGAGAATTGCTCTTCGACACCACAACCGCATCCAGCCCAGCCCATACGTGCACGAACTGATCGCTATAAGAACAGCCCAGTCCCAACCATTGTAAAAATTATCGATAACTTGTAATAAATCAGTGTACTCACTCCCAGTAAACACTACTCCTTGCACTGTCACTATGTTGAAATGAACTGTAGTTTGAGCTTTTCCCCAGCTAGTTATTATATGTCTTATTTGTGTCACTCATGTTACTTGTATATTATTTGTAATTCGTAACCCATTCCCCAAATATGTAACTGTATATTTTCAGTCTTCTGGCTGCCAAGCTCTTTCAATAAACCGTTAATTATTATTATTATTATTATTATTTATATGTTGGCCCATACCAACTCACTCCCCTGAACCCTCCTCCCCAGCGGACTATCAACAAGTTCTTGAATGGAACAAGTGATGAATAGTGGTGAACAGTGCTTAACTCAGTGAAAAACAACTCGGCAGTTGAGTCTTACCCAAGCTAGCTAACCACCTTCACACAGTGAGGTCCCAGGTACCCAGTTATACTTCCCCTGAGACTCCACGATAGAGAGGCCTGGGACCACACCTCACCCACTTGAATGAGTGAGTCATGTCGACCACGTGGTGTCCCCAAGATGCTACGACAACACGTAGTGAATGTTTTGCTACAGCATCATCATGTGAATTTCCTCATAACACCATCTGTGAGGTAACTGCTACATCATCAGGCCCCTCATAACGCCATCTGTGAGGGAGTTACTACACTACGTGTCTGGTGTTTAACATCTCACCTTACATTATCTACGCGTGCAAACATCAATCTGTATGTTCACTGTGTGCTCCTTCACCTTTCTCTAATGAGGGCTTTTGTTAAACCACCAATGTATGATGTACTAAGTCATTTGTGTCCAATGTATACTTTCGAAAAGCCCTTGTTTGGGGAAGGTAGGAGAGAGTAGTCGTCATTATTGTCCAAGCCACATTATTTATGTCTATATATAAGTAATGTAGGCTGGTTTTTAAATACCTCAATCCCCTAACGGTGCCGTTTGTATATTAAGAAATACCGAAGCCATACAGTACAACACCAGCGAATATGAAGTATCACTGTAACCGGCAACTGTTACTCACTCATACCTACATACATATAGAGAGTCTTTACAGAATGATAGCAGACACGAGGAAGACGAACAACAAGAGGAGAAGAGTTAGAAGAAAATCAACTTCAAGCTAAGAAGAAGAATACCAAGACATTTCCTCCAAACAAGAAAACAACACACACAATCAAGCCGACCAAACACTGAGAAACCATGGCGGAACCCAACATGCACAGGACGCTTGACCTGACTCTATCCTGCCGCATCCAGGCGAGTTGCTGCTTAAAGTCCCTCACGCAAGCGCTGTTTAGCCACTGCACCTATTCTCTCCTCCTAAAATTCACTTCAATCCCCCCTGCCACTAGCATGTTATGTATGTATGTATGTATGTATGCATGAATGATAACTGCAACTTTGCGTATTAAAACTCATTACTCTTACTGAAGTAATATAGTGCGTGGTTATGTTATGTCATGTTAGGATAGATTATAAACTACATTGGGTTACATTTCGTGAGGTTCGGTGACGCTACAGGAAGTTAGGTGAGGTACCTGGAGGTTAGGTGAATGTTGACTGACTGACTGACAATTATTAGGAAGTGGTTCCAACACGTTCACGCACAACCTATACTCATACCACAAGTCCAGAATTAGAGAGGATCATGTTATTGGATATATTTTCAACGATTTACTCAGTGTCTAACCAACTCTTTAGCGATTTAAATGTGGACCTAAAATTAGGTCCGTATATTTGTTTGTCGTGGTGGTGGTGGTGGTGTGCGCCCGTCCATCAGGTTGATTAACCACCAAAACCATAAAGGGTGCGGCCCTGCCGTTTCAGGGCATACACCACATCCATGGCGGTGACGGTCTTCCTTTTTGCGTGCTCGGTGTAGGTGACGGCGTCACGGATGACGTTCTCCAGAAACACCTTGAGGACGCCGCGGGTCTCCTCGTAGATGAGGCCGGATATACGTTTAACACCTCCACGCCGAGCTAGACGACGAATGGCGGGCTTGGTGATACCCTGGATGTTGTCACGAAGCACCTTACGATGACGCTTGGCGCCACCCTTTCCAAGTCCCTTGCCTCCTTTGCCTCGTCCAGTCATGTTGTTGTGGTTGCTACTACAGGTGGTCCTGGTGTGGCTTCGCCTAGAAGAACTAGAAAAATGCTAGTGACAGGGGGGAAGGAGGTTCAGAGGAAGAATAAAGATAGGATGGAAGTGAATTTTAGAAGGAGAGAACAGGTGCAGTGGCTAAACACCGCTTGCGTGAGGGGGTAGGCAAAATGCCCGTGAGGGTGCAACAACAACAATCAGGACGAGGCAGAGGGAGGGCGGGAGCAGGTCCGGGCAAGCAAAGGGCCAACGCGGGTGTTCTGATTGTCGTCCTAGCAGGCAGTGTTGGTAAAACGTAGGAAGAACCGCCCCGCCACGGCGGCGGCGCAAGCCGAGAAACGCAGGTGGACGGACGCACAGGCAGCACACGATCAAATCAAACAGAGAAGGTGAAAATATAGAAATTTTGCTAGTCGTAGGGTTGTTTGGAGAGAGATGAAGGTAAAGTCTTTGAGCTATGTCAAAGAGGAACGGAGCGAGTTGGAGGAAGGGTTTTTTAATCTTTGAGCTTGAAATGTCAAAGTATTCATAGTAAGGAAGGATGAGCGTATCGTAGGAGAGTTTTTAGTAATAGCGGCAGACAGATTTGAGCTTTTTTGTCAAATTATGAACGGAGACGAGAATGAGATATAGGTTGAGTGGTTTCAGTCTAGAGTTAGGTCAATTTTATTAAGAATTGGATGTCACAGACGTTGGGTATGTTTGATTAGGTTCTGAGAGTTGTGGGTCTTTTAGCTATGTCAGAGAGAAATGGAGAGAGTTGGAGGAAGAGTTTAGAATCTTTGAGTTTGAAATGTCAAAGTATTCGTAGTGAGGAAGGATGAGTGTATCGTAGGAGAGTTGTTTAGTAATAGCAGGAGGCAGATTTGAGCTATGTCAAATTGTGAACGGAGATGAGAGTGAGATATAGGTTAAGTTTCAGTCTTGAGTTAAGTCGATTTTGTCGAGGTGGCTGATTATAGAAGTTGGGTATGTTTGATTTGGTTTTTGAGAGTTGTGGTGTTAAGAGGGGCTTTGTCTGACGGGGGGATGTTGTGTTTGGAGATTGGTTGTGGGAGGGGGGGAGTTTGTGTTTGGGGATTGATGGGGGTGGCGGTTGTATGTTAATTTTAGGTGAATTAAAATTGCTTGAGGGGGGTTGTTGTGTGAGTGTGTATGTGTTTGTATGTAAATGTAGTAAGGGGAGGGAGGGAGGGTTAGGATAATGTTATAAGGTCAGGTGTGGTTCGGTTGTCGGGAGGAGGGGGGGAGGAGAGGAGTGGAGAGGCGGGCTTAGGAGGTTCTTGGGTTATTTTATAGTATGGTAGGATTACTTAGGAATGATATGTTTTGTGTTTGTGTTTAGCAAAGTTAGGTTAGGTTGATTGGGTTAGGTTAGGTGGGAATCGGTGGGTGTGGGCTGAGGAGAGGATAGGTTATTAGGTTAGGTTGATTTGGTTAGGTTGGGTGGGAATCGTTGGGTGAGGGTTAAGGAGAGGTTAGGTTTAATTTGGGGGGAAATTGTTGGGTGTGGTTATAGGGAAGATATTAATATAAGGGAGGTGGGAGGGGAGTGTTTGGTCTGTTTAATACTTAAAGATGGAAATTCTGGGGTGCAGAGATGGTCTAAATTTTCGAGTGACAGTGAGCGAGGTGGTGGTATGAGTGTTGTGTATGCAAATGAGGGAAGGGCAGTTACGTGACTGTGTGTGGGGGAGTCGGGAGGTTGAGGGGAGTGTGCTAGGTTCGTGTCGGGGTTGATTTCTGTTTCCTTTGGGGTAGTGCCGTATAGGTTTACTTTGATTATTGATTTGGTTGGATGAGTGTATTGAATAATTTTTTTGCTGTCAGGTGTATAGGGAGACAGGGGGGTGGTGTTCTTCCTCTTTGGTCTAGGGGTCTTGACCACTATTTCTGTGGGGGGAAGGGCTGCCATTTTATTCTTGGGAGTCTGGGGTGTTAGGGGAGGATCGGGTTTGGTTTGGGTGTTCGTGGTCCGGGAGTTCAACGTAGTCAAGTGGGAGAAGTCGGGTGTAGGCAAGGTCGAGGTGGAGGGGCCGGTATGTTTTGGACTGATTACTTTGGGGGGTGAGGTAATGGTAGAATGGTGAGATAAGTCAGGTGTAGGCATGGCAGAAGTGGAGGGGAGGAGGGAGACAGTGGATTCTCTGGGGGGTGGGGGGGGCATGTTGGTACGGTCGGAGATGGGGGCAGTGGGGAAGATGAGGTCGGGACCGGTTCTGAAGGAGTCAGGAATGTTTATGGTAGGGAGGCCGTTAGCCTTCAAACCCTCAATTACCAGATTTAGAAAAAGTGATCTATTACCGTTGCTTAGGGAATGTGCCAGAAGTATGATGGTGGTGATTTTTGCGTCAGTGTCGGGGGAAGGGAGGGGGGCGGTCAGGTTGTTGGTCCAGCAAGGGCGGGTGGAGAGAGTCGTGGGAGTAGGGAGTGAGTGGTGGGGAGGAGGAGGAGGTGCAGTGGGAGGTGAGGGTAGGCGTAGGCGGGGAGGGAGAGGTGTTGTGCTGTTGTTGAGTCTGATTTGGCACTTGTTGCTGACGGCAGAGTGTGGGCCTTTACAATTGCAGCATCTAGTAACAGTGGCAGTGCAGTTTCTGTATGAGTGGCCTTGATTGGCACATTTTGAACAGGTTAGTGAGTTACTGCAACGGTTGGTGGTATGTCCAAATTGATAGCAGTTGTAGCATTGGTGGACTGGGATGTAGTGTTGGAATTCGATGTTATGTGAGGGGATGATGTTATTGCCGAATTTAATTCCGTTGGATTTCAATTTGATGGCGTCAGTTTGTGTAACTGTAGTGATTTTCAACATGGGGAGAGTTCCCATCCGGGCTGCATATGTCATTTGGGAGGTGTTGTGTGTGTTGAGTTCTGTCAATAGGTTAGGATTGTCAAGGATATGGGGGATGATTTTTCTACATATGAGGGTGCATTTTGCGCGGTATTCGGGTGAGCTGAGGACCGTTAAGCCATTGTCTTTTAGTTTTTTGTTCAATGCTGGGGAGTGGAATAGGTCGGCGTCTTCGTCATTCTGTACAAATACTTTGATAATGTCGTCATTGGTGAAGGAACGTATTTGGAAGATCAAAGTCAGCTGAAAAATGAGTGAAGCGAGGTCTGTGCACTGTTGGATGGTACGGTCCACTTTGAGTTTAATTGAAGGCATGTTAACTGGTGGAATTGGAGATTTATGGAGATCTCCCCTAACAAATTGTCCCTAATTTCCTGCGCCCCTCACGTAGGGGAGACCCTGCACTATCACAGAGGTCCCCAGGCGAATCGGCAGGCTGTGCTGACCCCCCGCCCTTCACACAAACACGCACTAGCGAGGTGTGGGGACAGAGGGCGTTTCCAGACGAATACTCCCCTGTACGTCAACTGACAGGGGAATAGGTCCTTTCACGGCACGGAAGATAAAGGTTAGAGTGGTAGAAAAAGGTCTGAAAACTTACTGCTGACTCTTTCTTCACACCAAGCCCCTCAGCAGCATTCGGGGTTCCTAAGGGAGGTCCGATACTGTAGGAGAGGCTCAATGTGTCGATTGAATCAACAGAATTATCAGTTGGAGAATGGAGTCAGGTGCTTGTGATTTCCAAGGTTGGTGGGAAGGTGGGAGAGGTCCCAGAACTAGCGAATCAGCTATGTCCGTTTGATCTCCGGCTTCCCCGTCGCTCTGCGTGTCTGCTCTCTGTGGTGGTCCTGGCTCCAATGAGAGAGAGTCGCGAAAGAAAGAAAAATGCTAGTGACAGGGGGGAAGGAGGTTCAGAGGAAGAATAAAGGGAGGATGGAAGTGAATTTTAGAAGGAGAGAACAGGTGCAGTGGCTAAACACCGCTTGCGTGAGGGGGTAGGCAAAATGCCCTGAGGGTGCAACAACAACAACAATCAGGACGAGGCAGAGGGAGGGCGGGAGCAGGTCCGAGCAAGCAAAGGGCCAACGCAGGTGTTCTGATTGTCGTCTTAGCTCGGGCAGTGTTGGCAGAGCGTAGGAAGAACCGCCCCGCCACGGCGGCGGCGCAAGCCGAGAAACGCAAGTGCACGGACGCACAGGCACACACGATCAAAGCAAACAGAGAAGGTGAAAATATAGAAATTTTGCTAGTCGTAGGGTTGTTTGGATAAAGATGAAGGTAAAGTCTTTGAGCTATGTCAAAGAGGAACGGAGCGAGTTGGAGGAAGGGTTTTGAATCTTTGAGCTTGAAATGTCAAAGTATTCATAGTAAGGAAGGATGAGCGTATCGTAGGAGAGTTTTTAGTAATAGCAGCAGACAGATTTGAGCTTTTTTGTCAAATTATGAACGGAGACGAGAATGAGATATAGGCTGAATGGTTTCAGTCTTGAGTTAGGTCGATTTTATTGAGAATTGGATGTCACAGACGTTGGGTATGTTTTAATTTGTTTCTGAGAGTTGTGGGTCTTTCAGCTATGTCAGAGAGAAATGGAGAGAGTTGGAGGAAGAGTTTTGAATCTTTGAGCTTGAAATGTCAAAGTATTCGTAGTAAGGAAGGATGAGTGTATCGTAGGAGAGTTATTTAGTAATAGCAGGGGACAGATTTGAGCTTTGTCAAATAGTGAACGGAGATGAGAGTGAGATATAGGTTGTTTGGTTTCAGTCTTGAGTTAGGTCGATAATGTTGACAGTGGCTGGTATAGAGGTTGGGTATGTTTGATTTGGTTTTGGAGAGTTGTGGTGTTATGAGAGGCTTTGTCTGGCGGGGGTGGGGGAGTTTGTGTTTGGGGATTGGCGGGGGTGGAGGTTGTATGTTGAGTTGAGGTGAATTACTTTTTTGCTTCGGGGGGGTTGTTGTGTGAGTGTGTATGCGTTTGCGTGGAAATGTAGTAAGGGGAGAGGGGGAGGGTTAGGATAATTGATATAAGGTCAGGTATGGTTCGGTTGTCGGGAGGAGGGGGGAGGAGAGGAGAGGAGAGGGGGCTTTGGAGGAGTTGTTGGGTTAATTTATAGTATGGAAGGATTCCTTAGGTGTGATATGATTTGTGTTGCTAATGAATAGTTGTATTGAGTCATAGGTTTTTTTTTTTTTTTTTTAGGAGGTCGAAGGGCTTGTTAGAAAAGATAGGTATATTAAGTTTTTCTTTTGGGAGTTGAAAGGTGTTGATTAGTGATTGGATGATGAGTTGGTTTTTTTTTTTTTTTTTGGAGAGGATTGTGAGTAAGATTAGGTGGGTTAAGTTTTTCTTTTGGGAGGATTGAAGAGTGTTGATTAGTGATTGGATGGAGAGTTAGCATTTTTTTTTTATAGGAGGGATTGTAGGTAAGGTTAGGTCAGGTTAAGTTTTTCTTTTTAGGAGGATTGTAGGTTTTGTTAGTAGTTGGCAGAGTTAGGTTAATCATTGCATTCTTTTCTTCCCTTTGGCTAGTAAAGGACTTCTGCAATTGCGGTAGGCTTTTGCAGGTATTGTGAGTTCTGGCCCCATTCTTGAGGGAGAGGGTTTGTGTACAGGTACATTGCACCCCTCCCCGACTTTATTGGCTAAAGGAGGCGTTCAATGTCGTCTGCAATTTGGTACCGTTTTTATTAGGTAACATTCTTGAGGGAGAGGGCTTGCGTACAGGCACTCTGGAACTCTCCCCGACCTTATTGGCTAAGGGAAACGTACATGTCATCCGAGTTAGTATGGGATGGGTAAGTTAGGTATTTGTTTTGGGAGGAGTGATAGGGTGTGGTTAGTTAATGGTAGAATGGTTATTTTTTATTTTGTGTGGGATTGCTAGTAACGGCTGGGTATGTTAGGTTTTTATTTTGGGAGGAGTGATAGGGTGTGGTTAGTTAACGGTAGAATGGTTATTTTTTTTTTTTTTTTTTGTGGGATTACTGTTAACGGCTGGGTATGTTAGGTTTTTATTTTGGGGATTATTGAGGGTCTTTTCTTTTCTATACTTTTTGTTTGAAGTGTTAAGGTGCAGGTTGGTGGGTTAGTTTTTTTTTGAGTGGTCTTGAGTTTGAGTTGGTGGCGTGGGGTTTGGAGTGAGGGGGGAGGAGGGAATCGTTGGGTGAGGGTTAAGGAGAGGTTAGGTTTAATTTGGGGGGGAATTTTTTTTTTTTTGGGTGTGGTTATAGGGAAGTTATTAATACAAGGGAGGTGGGAGGGGAGTGTTTGGTCTGTTTAGTATGGAGGGATTTCTGTCTCTGAATCTGCGTGGGAGTATGATGTTGTCGAAATAATCCTGCCATTGAGGGTAAGTAGTGAGGAGTGATTCTATTTGTTTGTCACCTAGTTGTCTCCAGTAGATGTTAAGTGGGGGGACGGAGCTGAGTTCATGTAAATGACTATTTCGGGTGAAGGATGACCAGTGTGTGTTATGGATGAATCTTAGTGCTTTGTTTTGAATGACTTGAAGTTTCTTGGCGCTTGATGGTGGTGCTAGCTGGAGTGTGTTAGGTGCATAAGTCAATAGTGGGCGTATGAGGGCTTTGAATAGGTGTGTTTTGGTTTTGATTGATGCGGTTCTGAATCTGTATATATTCCCGAGTGTTTTCTTTGCGATCAAAGCCTTCATATTGGTGTGTAGTGTCATGGTGAGGGTGTTGTTGAATGTGACTCCTAGGATTGTGTTTGTTCGTTTGATAGTTATAGGTGAAGGGTAGGCGATGTAGGGGTTTAGGTAAATGTGACGTGGTTGTCGTCTTTTGGTGCCGAAGTAGGTGATTTGTGCTTTGTTCGGGTTGGTTTGTATTCGCCATCGGAGTTCCCATTGTGTAACTTGTTCGAGTTCCCTGTTAGCTTTGTCTGTTAGGTGATCAAGAGTTCTGTGTCTGACTAGTTGGGTTACATCGTCGGCGTACTGTATTGTCAGAGAGTCGATGTGTAAGGGGTCAGGTAAGTCGTTTGTGTAAAGAATGTATAGTGTTGGGGACAGGACTGATCCTTGTGGGACTCCTGCATGCAGTGTGAAGTGGTCAGAGTAGGCAGGTGTGACTTTTATCCTCATTTTTCTGTCTGTTAGGAAGTTACATAGTAATTGTTGTGCTTTTTGAGGGAGGTTAAAATTGGTGCATATCTTGTACTTTAATCCATCGTGCCAAACTGTGTCGAAGGCTTTTTGTACGTCTTTTGTAATGAGTGCTATCTTGTATGCATCTTTGTTCATGTGGAGGTAGTTTGTGATTATATTGAGTGCGTCTTGAGTTGAGTGGTGTGCTCTGAAGCCGAACTGCTTGTAGGACAGTAGTTGTTCATCTTCAAGGTGGTATCTGAGGCGGGTGTTGTATAGTCTTTCAAAAGTTTTGCCTAAGACTTCTAGTATGCTGATCGGTCTGTAGTTTTGAGGATCTGTTGGGTTTTGTTTGGTTTAGGTATCATGACGGCTGTGGCTGTCTTAAAGAGCTTTGGGAAGTATCCTGTAGCCAGTTGGGTGTTGTAGAGGTATGTAATGGCTGTGATTGTTTCTCGGGGCAGGTGCTTCAGGATTGCTTGACCAATATTGCTGTCACCTGGTGTTTTCTTTTTGGTTTTGTCCAGTGCTTGTGCGACTTCTGTTGGGGTGAAAGGAGCAGTGAGGGTGTGGTCCTGTGTGAGAGTGGAGGTATCTATTGTGTTGTCAGGAGTTGTTCTGTCGTGAAGTGTTTGCATGTGTGTGGTGATGTTGTTTATGTGGTTTAAGATGTACCTTTGTTGTGTGGGGGGGTGTGGGTGGAAAATGTGTTCCCAGTGTTGTTTTAGTGTTTGTGCTACCTCGGCTGGCTCATTGATTTTTCTACCATTTACTAGCAGGTGATCAAAGGGGAGTTTCGCAGTTCCTTTCAGCCTGGCGATCCTTTGCCAAAATTCTCGGGGGTTATGTGTTCTGTGTTCTTGGGCAGCCTCTACGAGTTTTGCCCAGTGAACCTCATGATCTTGACGGAGGCTATGGATGATGTGTGTTCTTAGTGTGGAGATGTCTGTGGAAACTGGTGCTAGGTTAAGTTTGTTTAGTTCGAATCGTGTCCTGTAGCAGTGAAGTAGGCGTTGAGTTCTTATGGAGGGTGTGAAGGAGTATTTTTTCTTGAACCGGTGTTTAGGAATGTGGGTATCTGCTATGGCGGTGATAGTGTTGAAAAGGTGTGTCCAGGTTTCCTCAATCATCCTAGTGGGTTGGTGTTCGAGGTTGAGAGTGTATTGTTGTTCAGAGAGTGTTTTCTTGAAGGCATCCCAATCTGCGTGTTGATGCTGGTATTGAGGTGAGGTTGTTGGGAGGAGGATGGGATTGTTGGAGAGGTGAAGAGTGATGGGAATGTGGTCTGAGCCTGATAGGGGGCCGGGAGTGATGTAGTGTTGGAATTGGAGGGCAGGGGTGTTGGTGATGACGATGTCTGGAGTGCCTTTGCCGTGAGCAGCGTAGAATGTGGGGAAGAAAGGGCCAATGTGGTGAAGGTTTTTGTGAGTGACCAAAGCGTGTAGTTGTTGGCCAAGGGGGTCGATGCGGTTGTGTTGGAATGCGGTGTGGTGTGCATTGAGGTCGGCCATTAGTATTACAGGTAGGTGTGAGTTGTTAAAGATGGAGTTTAGGTCTGTGAATGGGATACGCGAGTTAGGTCTTGAGTATGTTGTGCAGATGATAATCTGTCCGTGTTGAGTGTAGATCTTGGCGGCCATGAAGTGTTTGAAGGCAAAGTTGGTGATGAATTCGTGTTTCATGGAGGATCTGATGAGGATTGCAACGCCCTCGAATAATTCGTGGGGTGATTGTCTGCTTGTGTAGCCGAAGTGCTTGATTTTGGTGTCTGTGCATATTGAGTTGAGGAGGAGGATGTCTGGGTTGTGTTCTTGTATGAGGAGAGAGATGGCATGTCTGTTTGAGTGATATGCTCTACAGTTGTATTGCATAATGGTGATCATGTTGTATAATTTGTTACTTATATGAGATTGAAATTCTGGGGTGCAGAGATGAGGTCTAACTTGTCGAGTGACTGTGAGCGAGGTCTGAGTGAGGTGTATGTAGGTGAGGGATGGGCGGTTACGTGACTGTGTGTGTCGGGGAGTCGGGAAGAGGAGTGGAGTGTGCTAGGTTCGTGTCGGGGGTGTTTCCTGTTTTCTTTGGGGTAGTGCCGAATAGATTTACTTTAATTATAGATTTAGTTGGATGTGTGTATTTTATAATTCTTTTGCAGTCAGGTGTGTAGGAAGAAAGGGGGGAGGTGTTTTTCCTCTTAGGCCTAGTGGTCTTGACCACCATTTCAGTGGGGGATGGGCAGCCATTTTATTCTTGGGAGTCTGAGGTGTTAGGGGAAGATTGGGTTTGGTTCGGAGTTTGGAGGTTCGGGAGTTCATCGTAGTCGTGTGGGAAAAGTCAGGTGTAGGCAAGGTCAAGGTGGAGGGGTCGGGAGGTTTTCGACTGATTACTCCGGGGGGTGAGGTAACAGTAGGTTGGTGAGATAAGTCAGGTGTGGGCATGGCAGAAGTGGAGGGGCGGAGGGAGATTGCAGTGGCTTCTCTGGGGGGAGGGGGTGGCATGCTGGTCCGGTCGGGGATGGGGGCAGTGGGGAAGATGAGGTCAGGACCGGTTCTGAAGGAATCAGGAATGTGTATGGTAGGGAGGCCGTTCTCCCTCAAACCATCAATTGCCAGTTTCAGAAAAAGAGACCTGTTTCCGTTGCTTAGGGAATGTGCCAGAAGTATGATGGTGG
>NW_024719783.1:0-20425 GCF_018991925.1 Homarus americanus | reverse complement strand
TCGGTATGCTTCGTTCCAGTTACGTATTGCTCTATATTTTTATACCTACACTGTATTATTTAGTATACCAGTGTGCACATTGTATGTACAATGTATACTGCCTGTGTGTATGGTATGTGTATACCTACAGTGCTTAGGTGCAGTGTTCCATTGTATAATGCTTTTATATTGTTTATATGCTTGCACTGTCTGTGTTACATGTGTATTATTTGTAATCTATATAAAGTACATTATAAACTGTATTATGTGCATTGTTTGTGTGTTGTTTTTGAGAACTTTGTACCCAATTACGAGACATTTCGTACCCATATATATCGTGTTGATCCTAGAAATGTAGATTTGAATACATGAATGCAATGTTTTTTTAATTGTATTTTGACTTCTTTAACAAATTAGGGTATCGTCTGCTCTCTCTCTTTTTTAACAGAAGAGCATGGATATTGGGTGACACATAATCAATGGATTCGTTAGTCGTGCGAGGTCTTGTTTTGATTTGGTGTGAATTTTTTAAACAAGTCTATCAGAGTATTATTAACATAAAATAACATAACTAATTGTATATGTGTGTAATATTCTCACTCTTTGTTCTTTTATATCAGTATTACTTGTATTTCATTCTTGACGACATGTCAGAAGAAGAAATTCCTTGGATTATGTCGCGATGTGGGTCACTCCGTGGGAACAAGTTCGTTAACGGAAGAAGTTACCAGAGAGAATTTGAATTATATACTTTATACAACTGATTTGTTTCCAAAAACTTGGGCTTGGAAAATAATGTTTTGTGCATGTCTATATTTTGTTGACTTGTGACCATTTTAAACGTTTATCGCCCGGTTTATAAACTGAAATTGCAAATCTATTAGCCTGAAATCTGTAAATTGCAATAGTTATTCTAAACCATAGTGTGAATATGTGTACTTGTGGTGAAATGTTTGTGTGATGGAATAACATAACTAACATAGAAAATAAGAGTTTGCAGTGTCGGTTGGCCTGTGCATGGCAGCTCCTGTCGAAATTAGAACCCTCTCTATCATCCGCATGACTCTATCTAGCTCCTTTTAAAACTTTCCAGCATTTACACAAAGTTGTGAAGCTTGTTTCACTTGTCCACCACCCTATTAGTGAACCAGTTCCTTCCTATCTCCCTCCTAATCCTAAACTTATCAACTTAAATCTGTTGCTTTGAGTTCTATCCTGCTCGGATATTATAAGAACTTTATCTATATCTCCTTTATTGATTCCTTTCACCCAGTTAAATACTTCTATCATATCTCCCGCACTCTTCGGTCTTTCTAAGGAATGCAAGTTTAGTTTCTTTAATCTATCTTGATATGGAAGGTGTCTAGAATTCCGGGAATCATTTTGTCATTCTTAGCTGCACCGACTCTAGTGAATTGATATTCATTCTATAATAGAGCACGAGAACTGAACGTCTTGACTAGCGCGAAGATATAGTTGCAATAAGACCTCTGCACTCTCTTATTACTTACAATTTTAGATATAAAACCTAATACTCTGTTTGCCTTATTTGAACATTAACGCACTGTTTTCTGAGCCGTGAGTCCGGACTATGTACCCCTAAGTCTCTTTCACAAAACTTCTCTGGGTTGATGTTGTTAAGGCTGTATACATTGACAGTATTTGTTCTTCCAATATTAAGAATGCTGCACCTGCTGGTGTTGAATTTCATTTGCCATTTTCCTGACCACTCCTGCAGTTTATTTAAATCCTCCTGTAGTCCATTTGCATCCTGCCCTGAATTAATCTGCCACCCTATTTTGGTGTCATCCTAAACTTGCTTATGTCACTGCTGATCCCCAGTATCTAGATCGTTTATGTGGGTATTATGAACAAGAGTGGGCTCAGTACTGACTCCTGGGAATCCCCACTGGTTGCACACCCCATTTCCAGATTTAACACCATCTCGCTGACCCTCTGTGTTCTGTCGGTGAGCCATGATTTTATCAATTTAAACTTTTCCCCTCACGATACCACAGGCCTTATCTTTTCTCAGAAGAAGCCTCTTATGCGTGCTTATGTAATGAGATGCAACCATTTTAAAAGCCTGCGTGCATTTCCCTATTCCACTGCACTTTCCTACAAGATTTACATATAATCTTTTTTGTAATCATAGATAAAGCTAAAATGCATGGTATATATACTAATAGTTATGGATTATCTTGAATTGGGTGTAAGTAATCTTGAGTATGACTTATCTCAGGAGTTGGAGTGCGAGTTATCTTGGAGTGCAGATATCCTACCCGTGTACATTATTTGGTGTAACTATAGTGTGCGGTCTACCAGGATATTTATACTATAGTACAGGGTATGCTGTCTGCTGAGCTGGAGTTGGTCTACCGGGATTTTTTCACTGTAGCGGCTATTAACCTAACCTAATTGGTAGACTGCATATAGCTCAGTAAACATACAGTACTATAATAGCACAAGTTGTTTCTACGCTGTAGATAAATGTCCGTTGTGAGTTAGGTTATGTTTTTTGGACTAACACCAGAAG
Organism: Homarus americanus; assembly: GCF_018991925.1. NCBI lineage: Eukaryota > Metazoa > Arthropoda > Malacostraca > Decapoda > Nephropidae > Homarus > Homarus americanus. The sequence goes on along the minus strand of NW_024719783.1, from coordinate 17,910 downwards.
GAGTTGATAAAATTAACTGAAACTTTGGGTAAACTTTACTTACAATATATTAAATGGTAATGGATAGGAATCCATTCAGTGTTGTTGGGTATATACTTGTAGTGTATATGTTTTAAAAGGTTTTTCTGGTAAGTTAGGTAGGGTTAGGTCAAGTTCTAACTGACAACGGGACAAATATCCAACATTTTTTTTCTTGCTCTTATTTATACTGTATACCTGCACTATGTAACATTATACATTAAATGAGTGTGTGTATCTTTGTAGAGTTGTATGAGTGTATGTTGATAAATAATTATATCGTATAACCAATGAGAAACTAAGAAAAATATTGATAAGTTAATAAATGCAGTTGTAAGGAAAACTGTGTTGAACAGAAGGGTAAGAGTTTATCATAGGTTGAGTGTTGACTCAGCCAGCTGCTGGTCACAACAAATCCGTTTCATGACTTACAAGGTACCATTAACAGTTTATTTTATTTTTGCACTTTAAGTAGCTAGCTGCTGCGGGTGATTTATATACAGAGTTCGAGAATTTTTATTTATGACCTTCTCATTCATGTATTGTACTATGAATCAGGTTTAGAAAATTGTGAAGTAAATTTTTTATTTGGTACCTGTTTATGTAAATTTTTAAGTACAGAAAAATAATCTTTTAAATGATAAGGATAATAATCTTGTATCTGGAGGTAATAATATGTCTATCAGTGGTTATAATCTCATTAGCCTTTACTGTTTTATTAATGTAAGAAATATTATTTGATGAATATGCATAGTGACTCTGGACTTGTTATTGGTTTGTTGTCTTTGGAGTTTTCACTAAACTATGTTAAGTAAATCAAGTGAAGGACTTGAATTTATGTTGTACTGTACTGGTAGGTGATGGCAAACAGTTCCTACATTATCAGTGAATTGACAGAAGCATTATGCAGAACAGAACTTTGTCTGATTTTAGCAGGAATGAACCTCTTAAGTACTGTATATAGCTACTGCTGTACAGTTCCTGGAGTAAATGTTCCTCACTGATTTGTTCCTTTTAAAATCAGGCATACAGTAGTTCAGTGATAGTTTTATTAGTTTGACATTAACCTTGTTTGACTTAAGCAGGAATGCACTAATGAGTATTGTATGGCATTACTTACTGTATGTACAGTACAGTACTGTACCAGAGTATAGTACTGTACTCTATACTGTATATTCTGTAGTCTTCTCATGGTTCAGTCCTACTAAAATCAAACAGAGGCTGTAGATACTGTATTTGTTTTTTCCCAAGTAAATTCAGTCTCTTTTTTTTCTAGTTTCCCACCAGATTATAATTCTAAGAATCAAAACAAACATATGAATGAGAACAAACCATTATATATTAAGTCTACAGAGTCAGTGTGTATCCATTACTTACCATGGTTTATTTTACTTCTGTACAACACATTATTTTTCTACTGTGCAATATAGGCATTTTCTATGCGTAGATTACTGATAATGTTGGCTTATCCCTGTATATACTGTGTGAGTTTTCCTGCTAATTGTGGATGAAGTAGTACTGTCGTTAGCTGAAGTAGTTATAGTCTTGACAACATACTGTACGGTATATCAAATTCCACAACTGTTCAGGTATTTTAGGGAATGTATGTTTCATTTATGTTAGCCTGTTTAGAGTATTTAATTATTATTTATGTACCTTGGGATTACCTGAAGGTTCGACATCCCAGCTTAAATCACCTGACCATTAACCACCCTGATGCTACCTGGGAGGTTTAGGTTAAGTAAGGGTTGGTTAGTATTAGAATGGTTAATATTCTGGTAAAATAAGCTGGGGGGGGTGAATCTTCAGGTGTGTTACTGTTGTGGGTGTGTGCTAGTTCTGTGGGTGTGTTGTGTTGTGGGTGTGTTACTGTTGTAGGTGTGTTACTGTTTGGGTGTGTTACTGTTGTGTGTGTGTGTGTTACTGTTGTAGGTGTGTGTTTCTGTTGTAGGTGTGTGTTTCTGTTGTAGGTGTGTGTTACTGTTGTAGGTGTGTGTTTGTGTGTGTGTGTGTGTGTGTGTGTGTGTGTTACTGTGGTGTGTGTTTCTGTTGTAGGTGTGTGTTTCTGTTGTAGGTGTGTGTTTCTGTTGTAGGTGTGTGTTTCTGTTTGTAGGTGTGTGTTACTGTTGTAGGTGTGTGTTCTTTGTAGGGTGTGTTTTACTGTTGTCGGTGTGTGTTTCTGTAGGTGTGTGTTTCTGTTGTAGGTGTGTGTTTCTGTTGTGGGAGTGTGTGTTACTGTTGTAGGTGTGTTACTATTTGTGGGTGTGTGTGTTTCTGTTGTAGGTGTGTGTTTCTGTTGTGGGTGTGTGTTTCTGTTGTAGGTGTGTGTTACTGTTGTAGGTGTGTGTGTTTCTGTTGTAGGTGTGTGTTTCTGTTGTAGGTGTGTGTGACTGTTGTCGGTGTGTGTTTCTGTTGTAGGTGTGTGTGTGTTACTGTTGTAGGTGTGTGTGTTTCTGTTGTAGGTGTGTGTTACTGTTGTCGGTGTGTGTTTCTATTTGAGGTGTGTGTTTCTGTTGTGGGTTGTGTTAAAGTTGTGGGTGTGTGTTTCTGTTGTAGGTGTGTACTGTGTGGTGTGTGTTCTGTTGTCGGTGTGTGTTACTGTTGTGATTGTGTGTGTTTCTGTTATTTGTAGGTGTGTGTTTCTGTTGGTGTGTGACTGTTGTCGGTGTGTGTTTCTGTTGTGGTTGTGTTTCTGTTGTAGGTGTGTGTGACTGTTGTGGGTGTGTTAAAGTTGTGGTGTGTGTTTCTGTTGTGGGTGTGTGTTGCTGTTGTAGGTGTGTGTTTCTGTTGTAGGTGTGTGTTTCTGTTGTAGGGTGTGTGTTGCTGTTGTAGGTGTGTTAAGTTGTAGGTGTGTGTTTCTGTTGGGTGTGTGTTGCTGTTGTAGGTGTGTGTTTCTGTTGTAGGTGTGTGTTTCTGTTGTAGGTGTGTGTGACTGTTGTGGTGTGTGTTTCTGTTGTAGGTGTGTTACTGTTGTCGGTGTGTTACTGTTGTCGGTGTGTGTTTCTGTTGTAGGTGTGTTAGAGTTGTGGAGTGTGTTTCTGTTGTAGGTGTGTGTTTGCTGTTGTAGGTGTGTGTTTCTGTTGTAGGTGTGTGTTTCTGTTGTAGGTGTGTGTGACTGTTGTGGGGTGTGTGTTTCTGTTGTGGTGTGTTACTGTTAGGGTTGTGTTACTGTTGTCGGTGTGTGTTACTGTTGTCGGTGTGTGTGTTTCTGTTGTAGGTGTGTGTTGTTCTGTTGTGGGGTGTGTTCTGTTTAGGGTGTGTTTCTGTTGTGGGTGTGTGTTTCCTGTTGTAGGTGTGTGTTTCTGTTGTAGGTGTGTGTTTCTGTTGTGGGTGTGTGTTTCTGTTGTAGGTGTGTGTTTCTGTTGTAGGTGTGTGTTTCTGTTGTAGGTGTGTGTTTCTGTTGTAGGTGTGTGTTTCTGTTGTGAGTGTGTGTTACTGTTGAGGGGTGTGTTTCTGTTGTGGTGTGTGTTTCTGTTGTAGGTGTGTTAAAGTTGTGGGTGTGTGTTACTGTTGTGTCGGTGTGTGTTCTGTTGTAGGTGTGTTACTGTTGTGGTGTGTGTTACTGTTGTAGGTGTGTGTTTCTGTTGTAGGTGTGTTAAAGTTGTGGGTGTGTGTGTTACTGTTGTGTGTGTGTTTCTGTTGTAGGTGTGTGTTACTGTTGTGGGTGTGTGTGTTTCTGTTGTGGGTGTGTGTTTGACTTTTAGGTGTGTTAAGTTGTGGGTGTGTGTTACTGTTGTGCGGTGTGTGTTTCTGTTGTAGGTGTGTGTTACTGTTGTAGGTGTGTGTGTTACTGTTTGTAGGTGTGTTAAAGTTGTGGTGTGTGTTACTGTTGTCGGTGTGTGTTTCTGTTGTAGGTGTGTGTTACTGTTGTAGGTGTGTGTTTCTGTTGTCGGTGTGTGTTACTGTTGTCAGGGGTGTGTGTTACTGTTGTAGGTGTGTGTTTCTGTTGTAGGTGTGTTAAAGTTGTGGGTGTGTGTTACTGTTGTCGGTGTGTGTGTTTCTGTTGTAGGTGTGTGTTACTGTTGTAGGTGTGTGTTACTGTTGTCGGTGTGTGTTTCTGTTGTCGGTGTGTGTTTCTATTGTAGGTGTGTGTTACTGTTGTAGGGTGTGTGTTTCTGTTGTCGGTGTGTGTTTCTGTTGTAGGTGTGTTAAAGTTGTGGGTGTGTGTTACTGTTGTGGGTGTGTGTTTCTGTTGTAGGTGTGTGTTACTGTTGTGGGTGTGTGTTTCTGTTGTAGGTGTGTGTTTCTGTTGTGGGGTGTGTGTGTTTCTGTTGTGGGTGTGTTAAGTTGTGGGTGTGTGTTACTGTTGTCGGTGTGTTTTCTGTTTGTGGTGTGTGTTACTGTTGTAGGTGTGTTAAAGTTGTGGGTGTGTGTTTCTGTTGTCGGTGTGTGTTTCTGTTGTGGGTGTGTTAAAGTTGTGGGTGTGTGTGTTACTGTTTGAGGTGTGTGTTTCTGTTGTTAGGTGTGTTAAGTTGTGGGTGTGTGTTTCTGTTGTAGGTGTGTGTTTCTGTTGTAGGTGTGTTAAAGTTGTGGGTGTGTGTTACTGTTGTAGGTGTGTGTTTCTGTTGTAGGTGTGTTAATGTTGTGGGTGTGTGTTACTGTTGTAGGGTGTGTGTGTTTCTGTTGTAGGTGTGTTTAAAGTTGTGGGTGTGTGTTACTGTTGTAGGTGTGTGTTTCTGTTGTGGGTGTGTTAAAGTTGTGGGTGTGTGTTACTGTTGTAGGTGTGTGTTTCTGTTGTGGGTGTGTTAAAGTTGTGGGTGTGTGTTACTGTTGTAGGTGTGTGTTTCTGTTGTGGGTGTGTTACTGTTGTCGGTGTGTGTTTCTGTTGTAGGTGTGTGTGTGTAAGTTGTGGGTGTGTTTACTGTTGTGGGTGTGTGTTTCTGTTGTAGGTGTTACTGTTGTAGTGTGTGTGACTGTTGTAGGTGTGTGTTACTGTTGTCGGTGTGTGTTTCTGTTGTAGGTGTGTTAAGTTGTGGGTGTGTGTTACTGTTGTAGGTGTGTGTTTCTGTTGTAGGTGTTACTGTTGTAGGTGTGTGTGTGACTGTTGTAGGTGTGTGTTACTGTTGTCGGGTGTGTGTTTCTGTTGTAGGTGTGTTAAGTTGTGGGTGTGTGTTACTGTTGGTTGTGTGTTTTCTGTTGTAGGTGTGTTAAAGTTGTGGGTGTGTTTTACTGTTGTTGGGTGTGTGTTTCTGTTGGAGGTGTTACTGTGTAGGTGTGTGTGACTGTTGTGGGTGTGTGTTACTGTTGTCGGTGTGTGTGTGTTTCTGTTGTCGGTGTGTGTTTCTGTTGTAGGTGTGTGTTACTGTTGTCGGTGTGTGTTTCTGTTGTAGGTGTGTTAAGTTTGTGGGTGTGATTACTGTTGTAGGTGTGTGTTTCTGTTGTAGGTGTGTGTTTCTGTTGTAGGTGTGTTAAGTTGTGGGTGTGTGTTACTGTTGTAGGTGTGTGTTTCTGTTGGTAGTGTGTTAAAGTTGTGGGTGTGTGTTACTGTTGTAGGTGTGTGTTTCTGTTGTAGGTGTGTTAAAGTTGTGGGTGTGTGTTACTGTTGGAGGTGTGTGTTTCTGTTGTGGGTGTGTTAAGTTGTGGGTGTGTGTTACTGTTGTAGGTGTGTGTTTTCTGTTGTAGGTGTGTTAAAGTTGTGGTGTGTTACTGTTGTAGGTGTGTGTTTCTGTTGTAGGTGTGTTAAAGTTTGGGTGTGTGTTACTGTTGTAGGTGTGTGTTTCTGTTGTAGGTGTGTTACTGGTGTCGGTGTGTGTTTCTGTTGTAGGTGTGTTAAAGTTGTGGGTGTGAGTTACTGTTTGTGGGTGTGTGTTTCTGTTGTAGGTGTGTTAAGTTGTGGGTGTGTGTTACTGTTGTAGGTGTGTGTTTCTGTTGTAGGTGTGTTTCATTGTGTCGGTGTGTGTGTTTCTGTTGTAGGTGTTAAAGTTGTGGGTGTGTGGTTTGGCGGCACACAGACATCAACAATTGACAGTCAAAATTAGACAAAATTGTCCTATCTTGCTGGGTCATTAATGTTATGTCGGGTTTTGGCATTTTGCTATTACAGTATTATTATTGACATGAAAATACATTTGTTTTTATATATTAATTGTGTAGCTATGTAGGAATTACCGATACATTCTTGGTTAATGATCTAGTGGTGGAACCTAAATAATTTCCTTATGATCATTATACTGTATAACTGGTAAATGTTTATGTGTACTGTAGTATGAATTGTCTTGGAGGATTTTTCTCTATCCAAACCATCAACAATAACTATGTACAGAATTTGTTTAATATACGATATACTGTATAATGAAAACAATGGCTTTCACTTTACTTATGGAACAAGAATCATGCTGCTGCCACGCTAGACACATCAGATCCCAAATTATGTGTTGATCTCAGCAGGAAAGAACAGTCTATCGTTGCTGAACTCTGAACTGTTGTACTTAGTACCAGTCATACAGTACAGTATACTGTAGTTCAGGGGTGGGCAAAGTATGGCCCTTGGGCCACATTTGCCATAAATTATTTTATGGCCCGCCACTGCATTTGTATTTAAATACAAGGCTTTACTTTGTTAATATAATACATTTGCATCTACATTAAGTGGGTGGCCCAGTGTGTCACCATTCATGAAAGTAGTCCATCAAAAATAATTGCCCACCCTGGTATAGTTCATTGTTTTGTTTTCATTCTAAAGTGAGGGTAGTGGGTAACTTTCCTGCCTCATATTTTATGGAAGTTTTAATTTGTTTTAATCCTCATCTGATTTAATTTTTTATATGTTTAATTCAAGTGAAATATGGGACTCCTGAAGATGTGTCTCTTCACCCCAAATATATATATATATATATATATATATATATATATATATATATATATATATATATATATATATATATATATATATATATATATATATATATATATATATATATATATATATATATATAAATATATATATATATATATATATATATATATATATATATATATATATATATATATATATATATATATATATATATATATATATATATATATATATATATATATATATATATATATATATATATATATTGCCATACCTAAAATAAATCATTGTAACTAATCTAATCTAAGTGGTTAATCTAAAGATAACTTAAGCTGGGGGGGTTTATCAAGGTGATCTCCAATATTACCCCAGAAACTGTATAGCAGTGTTATATTACAGCTTATCTACTTTAACTTCATAAAAGACATCAGGTGTGTTGACGTTTATGTAAATACGTACTAGTAGGTATGACTCAAGGACTTTGTTTGTTTGTTTGTTTGGGGTTTTCTCAGAATTGTTGGTTTTAATTCACAGAATCATAATGAGGTCAGAGGAAGATGAGTGGATTGTGGCCTCTTGGTGAGTCAGTGAAGGAAAGCATTCATCACTGAACAGCTTGTGGTCCTTTTAGGTATACTACTGTACTTTTCCTGGAGACAGAAAAATAAATTGTCTAATATTTATGAACAACACAAACACTTAACAAAATGAAAAATACAAATACTGTAACTATTAAAAATAAACTAAATGCTGATAGTTACTCAACAAATAAGTCTGTGTTTTCTGTGACCATATGCAGTACAGTACAGGTACTCCCCGACTTCTGACGGGGTTAGGGACCAACATCCAGGGTGAAATGGTAAGTAAGTCGGAAATGCTTAAATAACACTTAGAATATCGAAATTTTGGGTCTCTTTTTCTGCTCAGCACCACAAAGCACTCACTTTTAAGCTTGCCAGCCATTTTAAAGTAATTTACAGATGAAAATTTTGTCTGTTATTACTGACTTTGGGACTCAAAAATACATAATTTGACCACATTTTGGTATTACTGAGGTGGTTGTAAGTGCGGATGGACGTAAGTGCAGTCGGTCGTAAGTCGGGGAGTACCTGTACTGTATTACATTTTGCCAGGCAGTAGGTAGTAAGCAGCTACCAAACAGGGGTACTTCTGCCTGGGAAGATATTGGAAGCATAATGTGTTGTCTAATGGTAGACCCTGCTGCCATATGGCATCACAAAAATTGTGACCAAGTCCAAGGTTGCTGATCTGACTTTCTGTCTCATTTACACACTATTGCAGAGTCAATTTTCTCATACTTTGACAATACAACATACATAATGTATACCTTTTCTCACTATTGATTTATTTTTCGTTTTTGTATTTATTTATGGTTATTATTATTATTATTAATTTTTTTTTTTATTAATATTATTTTTATTTTATTTTATTTGTACAGTATTAATTTGCTATTAATTTTATTAATTGTTGTAATATTAATAATGATGAAGGATATTATTATTATTATTTATTATTTATTATTTATTATTATATTTTTGCCCCCCAGGCCCTGATGTGGGTCAGTGACCTGTGCCCAGGTGGGCTAATCCCTGTAAAAACAAAAACATTAATGATGAATTAGTGGAAGGAATTGTTTTTCTAAAGTTAGTCAAGAAGAAGACAGGAAACATAATAAGTAATTGAAAATGTTTTTGCTTTTTGTGTCAATTATTATCAATCCTGAGAGTTAAGATTATTATTATTGAGTCAGTTAACAAAAATCATGTAATCTGTGGCAAGATGGTGGTGTTTTTTTTTATATACAGTACTACTGTACTGTATAATGTTTTAACGTGTAGTATGTTATTTATCATTTCACGTGTCCGTTAATTATACAGTGATCCCTTTATATATGTGTTAAATGAAACTCCTGCATTGGCAATGTTGTTTCAAGGTAGTGATGGATGGTCTTTTGGTTCAGTTAACAGCCATGTACCCAACCTGCATGCATAACCACATCTTCTCTCAATCCTCTGGTATTATATTATAGGTTAGTGGATTTATTTCCTAGCCACACTCCACAAGTTCAGGTGACATGATATATCCTTCCCTCTGTACTCCCTCCACCCCTCATATCTTACATCAGTATCATGATATGGTTTTCCTCTCACCCCACGAATCAAGTTACAAAACTCTTACCTCATGTTAAACTTTTGCTCATGGGTGTACCATACAGTAATATCAAGGTAAAATTGGGTGGAAGACTTTAGTGTTATTATTGTTAATGTTGTTTACAGTGTACACGTTCACATTTTCAAAACAAGATAAAAAAAGGCCTGAAAATGCAGATATACTCAAGTTAGTATGAAATAAGTATAATGGTAAATTAAAGCAATCTCAAGCTATTGTGTCACTTGTTTGTTTGTGTCCCTGGGTGCCTCATGTGTCATAGTTGTGGTGAAAATTATGCAACACAGAGACCAACAAACAGCATTGATAAACTGTGCTGACACAATCACTGATGTTGTTGGATCTTATTTTTGTGCAGTATTTTGAATGAGAGGAAGTAATGGGGACTTAACACAAACATCTATTGTATTTTTAATACAGTACTTAGACATACAGTACAGTGTTATGTTACCTCAGAGCTGTTGTCGGGATGTCTGTACAGTCCCGATACATTATATCCACTGTATACTAGTCTATCTCCTGTATTGACTCAAGACCACGTCACTGTATGTCATCACATCTATAGACTCAGAACACAACTTAAAGTTCAAGTCTGTGTGTCAGAGGGCGAGTTCAGATTTTGCCACAGTTGTCTGGTGTACGGTGAAACTCTTGTTTAGTTTTTTTTACCATCGTATGCCTGATTATCCTCTAAGGCATCAAGCAGTGAATTTACATATACTTTGCCCACTTTGGCTGACTGATTTTTTGTATTCAGTAGATTTACAATGAGTGAATTATGAAGTACAGTTCAAAACCAATAAAGTTCTCCCTGGTACAGTACAGATAATGACTACTGTACCTTGGTCTATATTGTACTCTAATTATGTTGGACATGTTACATCTCATGAAAGTTGGGAACCTGTTTTATTTTACATGATGATTAAAACATCTTAATACTAACCTAACATAACCTACCTCCCCCATTCCCACTATGTAGGAGAAGAGAATTTAATCCTCAAGTGAAGTAAGGTGGGGTGCCTAATCTTCATGAGCTTGAACATTACTTTTTTTTATTATTGTAAACAGCGTGTCATAATGCAAGTTACTGACCTCTGATGTAGTGAAGTAGTCATCAATATTTAGTGTTGGTCTTTTATGTAAACACTGTACCTTTGTCTTACTCTCAGAAGTTGAGTTTGGTCAACTTGTGTCTCACCACCATGATCACCTGCAGTGTTTAGTGTACCAGTGCCTGTACAGTATGGTATATACTGTACTCTGCACATTGAGAGAGAGGCGTCATACTGTCAACTATTACCCAGGTTTGGCCTTTATACTGTACAGTACTGTATTGAGAGAGTAGCCAGTCACAACATAGAGTACCATTGTTGTACTAATTTGTATTGGCTTGTTGGGGAGTTTTGTATTTCCATTAGAGATATCAAATTATAACACTATCAAGACTCTGAAAGCTTGTTCTGTGTTAAATTGGATGGTTAGGAGTTTGCTTAGCTCAATGTGTGTGAGGAACTCAATATTTTCCATCTAAAATTTGCCAACTCTCTAGTTAATTCTCTCCATCAAATTGTATTTTTTCCCCAGTGTTTCAGTTTATGAAATTTAGGGAATCTTTTGAGGAACTTTTCTGCAAAATTTACTTTGTGTTATAGGAAGAACAACTGGGCAGCCACAGTAATTATATAGTTGCTGTGAAAGGTTAACCAACATATAGTAAAACTATTTTAATTATATCCAGGGACGGATCCAGGAGTATCAAACGGGGGGGACATAAGCGGCGCATCTGGGTTTTAATTCTGACCAACAAACCATGGAGATATGGGGTCACTAATACCGAGTATAATTAATTATTTTCACTATACAAAAATGATAGTGCAACACTGCATTAAAGACAAAGTTTTATATTTCTGATGAAGAGGTGGGGGCTGGTCCGGACCCCCTTGGATCGCCTGATATCTTAATCTCATGAATCCTGTTGTGCTTTTAAAAAAGGAAGATATAAGATTATTCTTGCTTTCAGGTCACAGACACACACCTACCACCACACACACACACACACACACACACACACACACACACACACACACACACACAGCTGAACATCTTTTTTTCTTCTCAAATAACAAAATATAGAAAATTTTGTTGTGTGCCAACTGTAAATAAAGAACTAAAACTCGTTAATATAGAGTTTTAGAAGAGCAAAGTTCCCCAAGTCTCCTTACTGTACACAGGACCATATCTTGGGCTTATTTTACCTAACTCAGAGAAGAAAATATGTCCTGTTTTCAAGAATCTCTGGGTTTCTGACATATGGTTTGAAGGGTCTATGTCTGTCTCATTGGTCAGACATCATAGCAACTAATGGAAAGTGTGGAGAGCCAGATGCTAAATATATACAGTACAGTTGCAAAGGAATGTAATTGTTAACATCTAGGGATAGAGGCCATAGGCGTTGTCTATTTCTGCTAGGTGTGTAGCATTAGACTTATCATACATGATTATTAAACAGAATCTTTCCTTTAGTTTACATTTTTGTGCTATCTTAGTTCATTTCTTATGACGTCCTCCTAAAAAAGTAAAAAGGAAACATTAATTTTGTTATGGTGTGTACCGTAAGACACACTACAACTGTCTTGTTAAGTATTTTTCCTTTGTCTGTACTCACCCCTGAAGATGTTAATTACAGGAAAGCGCTTGGGAACTTCGTGTTTTCTTTTTTCCTCGTGGTTATCAGCATATATAAAATATATATATATATATATATATATATATATATATATATATATATATATATATATATATACACACACACACAGCTAGACATTTGACAGTTTAGGGACAAATCAGGTAAATGGAATAAATTAGTAAATCTAAAACATAGATAATTATTTATTTATTTATTTATTTATTTTTTTTTTTTAATAAATAATCTACAATGAAATACAGTACAGTAAAAGTAATGAATAATGAGGAATGGATACAGTACAGTGAAAGTAATAAATAGTAAGGAATGGTTACAGTGTGACTGAGCACTTACCTTTAATGTAGTCAGCTGAATGCACATGGGGCCCCCATAATTTTCTAATTATACATGGAGACTACATTAACTGGAAACGTTTCGGTATAGAAAATGCGTGTCATTTGAAGAAAAAAAAAAATTTTAATAAAAAATCTGAGGCGGTCGTAAGTCCCGACGGTCGTAAGTCGAGGCAGTCGTAAGTCGGGGTCTAGCTGTGTATATATATTACCATTTCACAAAAATTTCTCACACATTCCTGCACAGCTAAAAACCTGGAATGTCAATGTGGCATTTAAAAACTCATGCACTGTTAAACAAATGTTAATCAAGAACTCCCCAAACAACACAATTGGTTGCATTTATAAAGTTCCTTGCAAGGAATGTAATATGTTTTACTTAGGCCAGGCAGGTAAAGATCTTGCAACTAGAATTAAACAACACAAATACAGTGTTAGGACAGGCCAGGAATCCAATGCTCTGTTTGTTCATTTGCGGGATAACAAGCATTGCATTGACTGGGATAATGCCTCCTCAATATTACCATGTAATTCAATTGATAGTAGGAACATCATAGAATCTAGTCTTATTAAACATACCGAAGCATTCAACATGAATTTGAGTAACGGCATGTACAAGCTGGACAATTTTGTAATTAAGAAGATTTGTGATCAGGTGAGAAGGCCGGGTCACTTGACCATCTGACCTGACCACCAACCGTTGTGTGCTATTTAAAGATTAGTAGGGTCATTACCTAATACCTGACCATTGTGGACCTGGTCTCACCCTCCTCTGTATATATACACCTTGATTTGTATTACTCTCTCTAGTCTGTACTCACCCCTGAAGATGTGAATTACACGAAAGCGCTTGGGAACTTCGTGTTTTCTTCTTTCCTTGTGGTTATCAGCATATACCTAGATCAACCTATATTTACTATATATATATATATATATATATATATATATATATATATATATATATATATATATATATATATATATATATATATATATATATATATATATATATATATATATATATATACACATATATATATATATACACATATATAGTAACCCTTGTTAACGAACTCAATCCGTCCAGAAGGGTTGCTTGTTAACTTGAAACCATTGTTTCAATGGGTTTTGGGGTAGTGGTTCCAGCTCACCAAATTTCCCTAATTCAACAAAATGGTAGAAAAGTTCTCTTACTTTGAGGTGTGTATGTAGAAGGCTCCTGGATGATGATGATGGGAATTAGAATGGGGTGAGGAGAAGGAAGAAGAGAAGGCATTGGGGTGGAAGAGACGTCACCCATGGCACCATTTCACTCATAAATTTTAGTTCTCTTGGTGTATTTCAAGATTATTTTCTTTAAATCAACACTGCACTGCATTATATATTGTCAATATAAAATATATTTCAAAATGACCAATAATTTGCTTGGAAACACAGAAAAGCGTTTAGTTGAAGAGAGTCTCAAGCAAGATGTTACCTCCAGTGAAAACAGAGAGAGACTAGCGCCTGTTTGCTGTGTTAAGAGGCTGGATGCTGCACTTAAGTTAGTCACTTTACCTTCAATTATGTTCAATAATTATTAAAATGACTAAAATTGAATATTAAACTTTTAAAATTATTGAATAGTATAAACTTCTTGATATTTACTAAAATAGTTAGGAATTTAAGCCCTAGAACCGATTAATGTATTGGTGGACTGATACTAAAGCTGGTTGCCTGCCAGTGCAAGCAAACATGTTGAGGTCGGTTCAAGAGAAATTGTTAACCGGATTTTTGTTAGTTAACGAATTGAAGATCCTTATGGAAGGCAGTTAAATCCCAGGCGTTAAGTTAAACTAGGCACTGTATATATATATGTGTGTGTGTGTGTGTATATATATATATATATATATATATATATATATATATATATATATATATATATATATATATATATATATATATATATATATATATATATATATATATATATATATATATATATATATATATATATATATATATATATATATATATATATATATATATATATATATATATATATATATATATATATATATATATATATATATATATATATATACCTGCCTCAATTACCCAAAATTTTGTCAAATTATTTTGAGTCCCAATGTCAGTGATTAGCTGTGTACTGGCAAAATTTTCGTTTGTAATTCACTTTAAAATGGCTGGTAAGCTTAAAAGTGAGAGTTTTGTGGTGTTGAGAAGAAAAAGAGACACCCATTTTAGATTTTATGTGTGTTATTTAAGCATTTTTTACTTATGGCCATTTCGATTTACGACCTGGATTTGGGTCCTTACCCTCGTATATATATATATATATATATATATATATATATATATATATATATATATATATATATATATATATATATATATATATAATTTACATTACTCCCAATTATTGCTCTCAATTAATTTTTTATAAACCGGGAGCAGTGAAAGTGTTCTCAGGGGAATGTCTCGCGCCAGCTGGGCGAGTTCTTGAGAACACTTTACTTCGGATGACACGTTTAATCCCTGCCAGGCCAGTGTACACATCAGTATTAGGATAATGATAGAAGATGGTTGGTGGCTGCTCTGTCATATTTTCCTTCCGTTGTTTGTGAGTGAACACTGGATATTTTATGACATAGAAAGAAAACGATAATAAACTAATGATACAAATAATAAAATTCTTGAAATATCTGAAATGTGGTTGAGTGATGTTATTTATTGGTAAAGTGATTTGTAAGCTGCATTACTGTTTACTATTCTGTTTTGACTGCATTAGTATTTGCATATCTACCCTTTTCAGCTTGTCCAGAATGTCAGCTCAACCAGCAAAAGAAACAACAATTTTCAAATGAAGGCAGCAGCCTAGAGATTTTCAGAATTGTAGCGTGAAAGATTTGGCATGATCAAAAGGGGTGATAAAAGCATTATGCATCGTATGTTCGAAACATTGGTGTGCAGGACTTCCTGCATAAAGTGGCATTTAAACTGTTCATAAATGGCTTTACAATAAAAGTGGCAAGAACAAAAAACATTTCTCGAGAACAGGGAAAATGCAGTCAAATGTCTTGATGAAATTTGTTTCAGGTAGTTCAACTTAGTTGCTGCTGGTTTAGATTTCAAAGATTTGCTCAACATGGAAAACCACTCAGTGATGGGAGTATATTAAAGAATCAAGGCTAGAATGTGATCCTTTCCTTTTAACGGTTTTTCAGAAAAGGAAAAAAATTATTCACCACATTAAGATTTACCAATGAGTAGAAACACAGTAAAGATATAATATTAAAGATGGAAACAAACATATTAGAACAGTTAATAAAAGATATTGGTTCATGTAAATTGTTTTCCATTTGTCTTGATGAGAGCACTGATGTTACATCATCAGCTAGGCTAGCCATTATTGCTCGATTTGTAGGGCGATGAAATATGTGAAGAACTGGTTAACTTGGTAACTTTACCTGAACATACCAGAGCTGAAATATATGGGCAGTAGTAAACGAACTGTTTAATAAGCCTAAAATCGAGCAATTTAGTGTGTGTGTGTGTGTGTGTGTGTGTGTGTGTGTGTGTGTAACTTAAATAAAAATATAAATAAAATGGTATAACAAACTCTCACTGCTTACCAGCTTCGGCCTAAAAAGTAATTACAAACGAAACTGCAGTACTGGAACTGAAAGGCTGTGATATATATATATATATATATACAGTGGCTTCGGTTAGCAGACAATCGTTCCAGAAGGTGGTTAAGTTAACCCGAAAGCGACCGTTAACGAAACCATTGTTTCAATGGGTTTTGAGTAGTGGTTCCAGCTCTTGAAAATTTCCTAAATTCAGCAAAATGGTAGAAAAGTTCACTTACTTTGAGGTATTGTGTATGTAGAAGGCTCCTGGATGATGATGATGATGATGGGATTTAGAATGGGGTGGAGGAGGAGGAAGAAGAAGGCATTGGGGTGGAAGAGAAGTCACCCCATGGTGCCATTTCACCCATAAAATTTTAGCTCTGGTTTAATTCAAGATTATTTTCTTTTAGTCAATGCTGCGCCTGCATTATATATTGTCAATATATAAAATATATTTCAAAATGACCAATAATTTGCTTGGAAACACAGAAAAAAAGCGTTTAGTTAGTCAAGCAAGATATTTACCTCCAGTGAAAACAGAGAGACTGGCCTGTTTGCTGTGTTAGAGGCTGGATGCGTGCATTAAACTAATCACTTTACCTTCAATTTCGTTCAATAATTGTTAAAATGACTAAAAATTGAATATTAAACTTTTAAAATTATTGAATAGTATAAACTTCTTGATATTTACAAAATAGTAAAGATTTAAGCCCTAGAACCGATTAATGTATTGGCGGACTGATACTAAAGCTGGTTGCCGGTCAGTGCAAGCGAAAACATGTTAGTCGGTTAAGTAAGTTAGTTAGCGAATTTTTTAGTTAACGAATTGAAGATCATATGGAAGGCAGTTAGATTTAATCGAAATTAGATTAACGAGGTGTTAGATTAAGCGGTCATTGTATATATATATATATATATATATATATATATATATATATATATATATATATATATATATATATATATATATATATATATATATATATATATATATATATATATATATATATATATATATATATATATATATATATATATATATATATATATATATATATATATATATATATATATATATATATATATATATATATATATATATATATATATATATACAGTATATATATATATATATATATATATATATATATATATATATATATATATATATATATATATATATATATATATATATATATATATATATATATATATATATATATATATATATATATATATACAGTGACCCTAGTTTGAACGCCTGGGTTAGCTTAGTTGATGGGATCTTCGAATTGGATTTGAGGATCTTAAATTAGGGTTGGCGAATTTCTTGGCTCGACCTCAACATGTTTTAGCTTGCACTGGCAGACAGCCAACTTTAGTATCAGTCACCAATACATTGATGGGTTTGTAGGCTTAAATTCGCTTTATTTTAGTAAATATCAAAGAAGTTTATGCTATTCAATAATTTTAAAGTTTAATATTATTTTATCATTACAACAATGAACATAGTGGTAAAGAGCTGGATGCATCCAGCCTCTTAACAGGCTGCCAGACTTTCTCTTCTTTCTGTCGATTTCAACTGAAACAATCGACATATTGACAATATATAATGCAGTGCAGTGATTTGAAATAAAGTCCAGAACACCTCGAAATGAAATTTTGAACAGGAATTGAGTTTCAGGTTAGGATTTGACAGGGGTTGCTGTGTATATGTATGTATATGTATATATATGTATATATGTATATATATATATATATATGTATATGTATATATATATGTATATATATATATATATATATATATATATATATGTATATATGTATATATATGTAAAATGCTGGTCTTTGAGAAAAAACAGTTCTGCTTTCGTGTAATTCACATCTTCAGGGGGTGATTACAGACTGAGAATACTGAGCCAAGGCCTGGGAGGTGAACCAGGTCAGATCAGTGAGCAGTGAGGATGGCTAGACCCGACTTAGACGCACCGACTTGCGACCGATACACTATTAAAATTTATATATATATATATATGTGTTCTTCAGGAGTGGGTTGGGATTTTGACTGAGTGTGTGTGTGAGAGCCTGATGTTGGTCAGAATTAAAACTAACCCCGTTTGATGCTCCTGGATGGTCACCAGACAATGATTGGCTGAAAATAGTACAGAAATTCTCAAAAAAATTTGATGGAAGAATAACAGAGGTGACAGATGAAGTGGCTGTGTGTGAAGGACA
>NW_024719782.1:0-16732 GCF_018991925.1 Homarus americanus | reverse complement strand
ATTAGTTAATTTATCCTATTTTTCTTAACAATGGCCACCTCGGGTTTTGATCTCCAGGATTTTATTGAAAATCCTTCCGTAGCTAAATTACGTGTTAATATCCTGAAGAAAGAATGGAAAGAAATAGCCAACTATTATAATATCCCATTTTCACAGCAACTGACTAAGGAAATGTTAAAAAATCATGTGATTGAAGTGCTGGTTCAACATGAAGTTTTAAAAGAATCCGCTGTTGACAGATTAACGCCCATGTCCAAGAAACTTCAACCACTATCCACCACCCCTCCTCACTCAGAAGTTGCTTCAGGTGTGGCTAGCCCTCAAGAAAAAACACAACGAATAGACGCCTTAGAACTAGAACGAGCAAGGTTCGAGTTCCAAATCAAAATGAAAGAACTAGAGTTGGAACAGGCCAAGTTGGAGAAGGAGGCCAAGTTGGAGCAGGCCAAGTTGGAGCAGCAGGCCAAGGTGGAGCCTGAAGAAAGGTCGGAACAGGCCAAGTTGCAGCATGAAGAAAAGTTGGAACAGGCCAGGTCGGAACAGGCCAAGTTGGAGCAGGAGGTTAGACTGAAAGAACTACAGGTAAGAGAGATAGAAGTCACCTTAACATCGGAGTTTAGATCAAAAGAAGTGGCATTAAGAGAGAAACTAGCTGCTTTTAACCCTGCTACTGCTTCTTCCCTTGTTCCCGGGTTTGATGAATCCGATATGGACGGGTCATTTAGGACTTTTGAGAAAATAGCCGGGAAGAATGAGTGGCCAAAGGACCAGTGGGTGTCAGTGTTAGTTCCTAAATTATATGGTAAGGCTCTTAGAGTTTATAACTGTTTAGACCAGACTGATGACTATGATAACGTAAAAAAGAATATCCTCACCTCTTATGCTATCACGCCAGATGGTTACCGGCAGAAGTTTCGTAAACTAACCAAACCATTTTCCCACACCTTTGTTGAGTTTGCTCAAGAAAAGCTTAGGTTTTTTAAGAAGTGGTTAGAGGCTACAGAGACCTCCACATTTCAGGATTTGTTAAATTTGGTAGTCCTGGAGGTGGAAAAACAGATACCATTTCATCTTGGAAGCATGTGGAGGAGCGTGGAGAGAGAGGATTAATTTAGGGCGTGCTGCTGAGCTGGCTGATGCGTACGCTTTTGTTGAGTGGAGTCACTGTGCCGTGGGGAACGTGGTACTTCCCGACATGTTAGGTCATCCTCTGATGATAACCTTGGGAACGTGAGTGGTAGGTCGAAAGGTCCCACACCTACTCCCCCCGATGCAACCAAGCTTACTTGTTCTTACTGTAAAAACCCAGGCCATACGATCCAGACTTGTAAACACCCAAAGTGTCGAATTGCTAAAAGTAGTTCCCTGGATCCCAAATCCAAACCAATAGCAAACACCAATGTGGAAAGGCCCCATCAGGATCTCTTTTCTTCATTCACCTATGAGGGAAAAATTTCAATCATGGAGGGGTCTCGTTCTTTCCCTATTCGTATACTACGTGATACGGGCGCAGCACAATCTATCCTCCTGTTTAACGTCATTCCTGATATATCTACCGCATTTACTAATGAGAGTGTTCTAATTTCGGATCTCTCATCCCATTCTTCCTATCCTTTAGCTAAAGTGCACCTCCAATGTCCCTTGATTACTGGGGAAGTGCAAATAGCCATAAGGAAAGACCCAATGCCTGTGTGCGGCATTCATTTATTATTGGGTAATGACTTGGTAGGAGATCTAGTGGTTCCTAACATAAAGACAGTCGACTCTCCCTTACCTGTCAACTCCACCACTGACCTTAAAGAAACTATTCCTCATCTTTTCCCATCTTGTGCTGTCACCCGGTCACAGAGTGTGCGAAATGGGCCCTCTTCATCTAAAACCACCTCTAATATCTTCCTACCCACAGAAGATCTGTACAATAAGACCATTAGTAAGGAGGAGCTCGTTAAAGCCCAACAATCTGATCCATCTTTGACTAAACTTCATCATGCAGCAGTTGAGGGTAAAGATTTTAACACCCTTCCGTGTTTTTATTATCATGAAGGGGTTTTGATGAGGGCCTATAGGCCCCCTGAGCTTGCCCATCTAGACACGTGGTCTGAAATACATCAAGTGGTAATTCCCACCTCAGTCAGACCAGCATTAATTGCCCTTGCCCATGATGGTATTTCAGGACATTTGGGAATCCTGAAAACATATAAAAAGCTCCTCCAACACTATTATTGGCCTGGACTTAGGAAGGATGTGTCAAAATACCTAAAATCTTGTCATATTTGTCAAATGGTAGGAAAACCAAATGAAAGTATACCAGCAGCTCCCATTAAGCCCATCCCAGTATTTTCTACACCATTTGAAAAGATTGTTGTGGATTGTGTGGGCCCATTATCAAAGACTAAGAAGGGAAATCAATTCCTGCTCACAGTTATGGATACCAGTACACGTTATCCTGAGGCTTTTCCCCTTAAAAGCATCACTTCAAAAAACGTAATCAAACATCTTTTGCACCTTTTCACTTCAGTGGGCATTCCTAAAGAGATCCAATCCGATCAGGGCACCAATTTTACGAGCAATCTTTTCAAACAGGTGATGAAAGACCTCAGTGTGGACCATTGTACATCTTCGGCTTACCACCCACAATCCCAGGGTTGCTTGGAACGGTTCCATCAAAACTTTCAAGTCGATGCTAATAAACTATCTCCTCTCAACTATATAGTCCATACTCCTGATCGCAGAAAAGATTCACAACTTGTTCACATTAATCTCATGAAACTTTACCATTCCAGGCAGTCAGAGGAAGACATCCCAGAGGCTATAAGTCAACCTGTATTGCATTCGGTTTTGTCAGGGCCGGAGCCGGAGACAGATGACATGGACCTATTGGAGAATTTAGACTTCCCTCTACCTAAAGAAAACCCTACTAACAGTCACATACTCAACAACTTGGATGAGTATTTTTCTGTTCTGAATCCATCTCAAGCAAAAGATCTCACTAAGTTATTATCAACATTTCCTAAAGTTACATCAGACCTCCCAGGGTTTTGCAATATACTTAAACATGATATTAAGCTAATCTCGGATGATGTACAACCCATTAGGCAATCAGCCTATCGACTAAATCCACAAAAAAAAGAGATTATGAAAAAGGAGGTAGATTTTTTGTTAAAACATAACTTAGCTGAGCCTAGTACCTCCCCCTGGGCTTCACCTTGCCTTCTCATTCCAAAACCCGATGGCACTTTTCGTTTCTGTACCGATTATCGTAAAGTGAACCAGGTCACTGTCTCAGACTCCTACCCTTTACCTTTGATTGAAGATATAATAGACAGCATAGGCTGTACCAAATTTATCAGTACGGTGGACTTATTGAAAGGATATTATCAAGTGGGACTCACGGATAGGGCCAAAATAATCTCGGCATTTATAACTCCATTTGGTCTTTTTCAATATTTGGTTATGGCGTTTGGCTTTTCTAATGCTCCGGCCACATTCCAGAGGGCCATCAACTTCCTAATTCAGGACCTAGGTGGGACGTTCGCCTACCTGGATGACCTGGTGGTGGTGTCGGACAGCTGGGACGAACATCTGGTGCGTTTGGAGATACTGTTTGCACGACTGCAAGAGACTGGATTCACCATAAACCTGGCTAAATCTGCTTTTGGCCGGGCCTCAGTGACTTACCTGGGACACATCGTTGGGCATGGTATGGTGAGACCCAAGGACGCAAACGTTAGAGCCATCTTGTCCTTTCCCACTCCAAGGACGAGGAAGGAACTCATGCGCTTCCTGGGGATGTGCGGCTACTACCGTCGGTTCTGCAGTAACTTCTCCAGCGTGGCCGGACCCCTCACAGACCTTACCAGTTCTGCGGTCCCTTACATCTGGAACCAGAGGTGCGACCAGTCTTTCCACCGCCTCAAAGCCTTCCTTGCCTCCAAGCCTGTAGTCCACCCCCCTGACTACACCTCGCCCTTCCATCTGCAAATCGACGCTAGTGGTGTCGGAGTGGGGGCTGTGCTCCTACAACCCGACCCAACCACTGATGTTCTTCACCCTGTGGCATATTACTCCGCCAAGTTGAAAAAACATCAGACCAACTACTCGACCATAGAGAAGGAGGCCTTGGCTCTGGTGTTGGCAATAAAGAAGTTTGAACGTTACCTCCAGTCTTGCCCACAAACAACCCTAGTCTTCACCGACCATAACCCACTGACGTTCATCCAAACCAACAAGACCTCCAACCAGCGAATCCTCCGCTGGGCTCTCCTCACCCAGCCCTATAATCTACAAGTCCGGCACATAAAGGGGGTCGATAACCTGATTGCAGACTCCTTATCCCGAGCTCCAGTGGAAATGCAGCAGCTACTCTCCAGACGCACCAGGTGATCACCTCCTTCGCGCCCGCGCTACGGAGGTCTTTGGAGGGGGGTGTGTTACGAACCCCTCCACCCAGCACTACGAACCACGCCATCTATTGTCCTGATCTACCTACCCAGCACCACGAGCAACGCCATCTAGGGACGAGACACGAGTATGACTCGTCTTAGTTACCACTCCGAGGTTTCCCTTCTCCATATCCTGGGTTGCGTCACCTCCTCAAAGTCTTCTTTGTCAGCTCCAATTCGAGGAGAGGGCACTTGGCTCTGGGAAGTGACCACAGGATCATCTATCCTCTAAACCTACGTGCAGTGACTACCTACCGTCTTCTACAATACTCAGCCTTACTCGTCAGCCATCTCAGCTCCTCACTTAAGTACTTATATGTTGTATTAACTCCCCCACGTCCACTTGCTTCAAGATTGTTTTATGTTTATTAATATGTATATACTGTTAATGTTTAGGTTAAGTTTGGTTAAGGGTAATTTATAAGCTGAATATTTTGTTAAGGGATTATGGTACTCTATTATATACAACGAAAACTCGCATCCTTTGTCTACCCTTTTATAGTCCGATTGTCTTTGTTTTTTTTTTATTGTTGTTACCTGTTGGGATCTGGGTAGACGTATAACTATATTCTAAATCCCCAACTCGTAACACAAAGTTGTCTAATCGAGTATAACAAAGGCCCCTGGTCGAGTATAACAAAGTCCTCTGATCAAGTATAACAAAGTCCCCTAATCAAGTATAACAAAGTCCCTTGGTCGTATATAACAAAGTCACCTGATCGAGTATAACAAAAGGCCCCTCATTGAGTATAACAAAGTCCATTGGTCAAGTATAAAAAGTCCCCTGGACGAGTATAACAAAGTCCCTTGATCAAGTATAACATAACATAGCCCCTGGTCGAGTTTAACAAAGTCCTCTGGTCGAGTATAAAAAAGTCCCCTGTTCGAGTATAATAAAGCCCCCTGCTCGAGAATAAGTAGGTCCCCTGATCGAGTATAACAAAGTCTCCTGATCGAGTATAACAAAAGTCCCTCATCGAGTCCAAAAAAGGCCCCTAATCGAGTATAACAAAGTTCCCTGATCTAGTATAACAAAGGCCTCTGGTCGAGTATAACAAAGGCCCCTCATCGAGTATAACAAAGTCCCCTGATCGATTATAATAAAGCCGCCTAATCGAGGATAACAAAGTCCCGTGGTCGAGTATAACAAAGTCCCCTGATCGAGTATAACAAAGGCCTCTGGTCGAGTATAACAAAGTCCCCTGATCGAGTATAACAAAAATCCCCTGATCGAGTATAACAACGTCTCGTGGCCCAGTTTAACAAAGTCCCCAGATCGAGCATAACAAAGTCACCTAATCGATTATAACAAAGTCCCTTGGTCGAGTATAACAAAGGGCCCTGATCGAGTAGAACAAAGTACCCTGATCAAGCATAACAAAGTCCCCTGATCCTAGTATAACAAAGCCCCCTGGACGAGTATAACAAAGTCCCCTGAACCGAGTATAACAAAGTCCCCTTATCGAGTATAACATATCCCCTGATCGAGTATAACAGAGTCCCTGGTGGAATATAACAAAGTCCCCTGGTCGAGTATAACAAAGTTTTCTAATCGAGTATAACAAAGGCTCCTGGTCGAGTATAACAAAGTCCTCTGATCAAGTATAGCAAAGTCTTTGATCGAGTATAAAAAAGTCCCCTAATCAAGTAAAAAAAAGTCCCCTGATTGAGTATAACAAAGTCCCCTGATCGCGTATAACATATCCTTTGATCGAGTATAACAAATTCCTCTGGTCGAGTATAACAAACTCCCCTGATCGAGTATAACAAAGTCCCCTTGTCGAGTATAGCAAAGTCCCCTGATCGAGTATAACAAAGGCCCCTCATCGAGTATAACATTGGTCATATATAGGAAAGTCCACTGATCGAGTATGACAAAGTCCCCTAATCAAGTTCAAAAAAGTCCCCTGGTCGCGTATAACAAAGTCCCCTGATCGAGTATAACAAAGTCCCCTGGACGAGTATAACATATCCCCTGATCGAGTATAACAAAGTCTTCTAGTCGAGTAAAAAAAAGTCTCCTGATTGCGTTTAACAAAGTCCCCTGGACGTGTATAACAAAGTCCCCTGATCGAGTATAACAAAGGCCCCTCATTGAGTATAACAAAGTCCATTGGCCAAGTATAAAAAAGCCCCTGGTCGAGTATAACAAAGTCCCCTAATCGTGTATAACAAAGTCCCCTCGTCGAGTATAGCATATCCCCTGATCGAATATAACAAAGTCCCTGGTGGAGTATAACAAAGTCCCCTGATCGAATATAACAAATTCTCCTGGTCGAGTATAACAAAGTTTTCTAATCGAGTATAACAAAGGCCCCTCGTCGAGTATAACAAAGTCATCTGTTTGAATATAGCAAAGTCCCCTGATCGAGTATAACATATCTCCTGATCGAGTATAATAAAGTCCTCTGGTCGAGTATAACAAAGTCCCCTCATCGAGTATAACAAAATCCCCTTGTCGAGTATAACAATGTACCCTGATCGACTATAACAAAGGCCCCTCATCGAGTATAGCAAAGTCCATTGGTCAAATATAGGAAAGTCCACTCATGGAGTATAACAAAGTCCCCCGATCGAGTAAAACAATGGCTTCTGGTCAAGTATGACAAAGTCCCCTGATCAAGTATAAAAAAATCCCCTGGTCGAGTATAACAAAGTCCCCTAATCGAGTATAACAAAGTTCCCTGGTCGACTATAGCAAAGTCCCCTGATCGAGTTTAACAATGCCCCCTCATTGAGTATAAAAGAGGCCCCTAATCGAGTATAACAAAGTCCCCTGGTTGAGTATAACAAAGTCCCCTGATCAAGTATAACATATCCCCGGATTGAGTATAACAAAGTCCTCTTGTCGAGTACAAAAAAGTCCCTGATCGAGTATAACAATGTCCCCTGGTCGAGTATAACAAAGTTTTCTAATCGAGTATAACATGTCCTCTGGTCGAGTATAACAAAGTCCCCTCATCGAGTATAACAAAGTCCCCTGGTCGAGTATAACAATGTCCCCTCATTGAGTATAACAAAGGCCCCTCATCGAGTATAGCAAAGTCCATTGGTCAAATATAGGAAAGTCCACTCATCGAGTATAACAAAGTCCCCCGATCGAGTATAACAATGGACTCTGGTCAAGTATGACAAAGTCCCCTGATCAAGTATAAAAAAGTCCCCTGGTCGAGTATAACAAAGTCCCCTAATCGAGTATAACAAATTCCCCTGGTCCACTATAGCAAAGTCCCCTGGTCGAGTATAACAAAGTCCCCTGGTTGAGTATAACAAAGTCCCTGATCAAGTATAACATATCCCCTGATTGAGTATAACAAAGTCCTCTGGTCGAGTATAAAAAAGTCCCCTGATCGAGTATAACAATGTCCCCTGGTGGAGTATAACAAAGTACCCTGGTCGAGAATAACAAAGTCCCCTAATCCTTGTATAACAAAGCCCCCTGGACGAGTATAACAAAGTCCCTGATCGAGTATATCAAAGTCCCCTGATCGAGTATAGCAAAGTCCCCTGGTCGAGTATAACAAAGTTTTCTAATCGAGTATAGCAAAGGCCCCTCGTCGAGTATAACAAAGTCTTCTGATCGAGTATAACAAAGTCCCCTGATCGAGTATAACAAAGTCCCCTAATCAAGTATAACAAAGTCCCCTGATCGAGTATAACATATCCCCTGATCGAGTATAGCAAAGTCCTCTGCTCGAGTATAACAAAGTCCCATGATCGAGTATAACAAAGTCTCCTGGTCGATAATAACAAAGTCCCCAGATCGAGTATAACAAAAGCCCCTCATCGAGTATAGCAAAGTCCATTGGCCAAATATAGGAAAGTCCACTGATCGAGTAAGACAAACTCCCCTGATTAATTATAAAAAAGTCCCTTGGTCGAGTATAACAAAGTCCCCTGATCGAGTATAACAAAGTCCCCTGGTCGAGTATAACAAAGCCCTATCATCGAGAATAACAAAGGGCCCTAATCGAGTATAACAAAGTCCCCTGATTGAGTATAACAAAGTCCCCTGATGGAGTATAACAAAGTCCCCTGCTCGAGTATAATAAAGTCGCCAGATCGAGTACAACAAAAGCCTCTCATCGAGTATAACAAAGTCCATTGGTCAAGTATAAAAAAGTCCCCTGGTCGAGTATAACAAAGACCCCTGATCGAGTATAACAAAGTCCCCTGGTCGAGTATAGCAAAGTCCCCTGTTCGAGAATAACAAAGCCTCCAGATCGAGTATAACAAAGTCCCCTGGTCGAGTTTAACACAGCCCCCTTCTCGAGTATAACAAAGGCCCCTGATCGAGAATAACAAATCCGCCTAATCGAGTATAACAAAGTTCCCTGGTCGAGTATAACAAAGTCCGCTGTTCGAGTCTAACAAAGTCCTCTTATCGAGTATAACAAATTCCCCTTATCGAGTATAACAAAGTCCCTTTAACGAGTATAACAAAGTCTAGTGATCGAGTATAACAAAGGCCCCTGGACGAGTATAACAAAGTCCCCTGATCGAGTATAACAAAAGTCCCTTGATCTAGTATAACAAAGTACCCTGGTCGAGTATAACAAAGTTTTCTTATCGAGTATAACAAAGGCCCCTGGTCGAGTATAACAAAGTCCTCTGATCGAGTATAACAAAATTCCCCTGATCGAGTATAACAAAGTCCCCTAATCAAGTATAGCAAAGTCCCCTCATCGAGTATAACACATCCCCTGATTGAGTATAACAAAGTCCTCTGGTCGAGTATAATAAAGTCCCTGATCGAGTATAAAAAAGTCCCCTTCTCGAGTATAACAAAGTCCCCAGATCAATTATAACAAAGGCCTCTCATCTAGTATAACAAAGTCCATTGGTCAAGTATAAAAAAGTCCCCTGGTTGAGTATAACAAAGACCCCTGATCGAGTATAACAAAGTCCCCTGGTCGAGTATAGCAAAGTCCCTGATCGAGGATAACAAAGTCCCCAGATCGAGCATAACAAAGTCCCCTGATTGAGTATAACAAAGTCCCCTGATCGAGTATAACAAAGTCCTCTGGTTGAGTATAACAAAGTCCCCTGATCTAATATAACATATCCCCTGATCGAGTATAACAAAATTCCCCTGATCGAGTATGACAAAGTCCCTGTTTAATTTTGAAAAAGTCTCCTGGCTGAGTATAACAAAGTTCCCTGATCGAGTATAAAAAAGTCCCCTGGTCGAGTATAACAAAGCCCCCTCATCGAGTAAAACAAAGGCCCCTAATCGAGTATAACAAAGTCCAGTGATCGAGTATAACATATCCCCTCATCGAGTATAACAAAGTCCTCTGGTCGAGTATAAAAAAGTCCCCTGATCGACTATAACAAAGGTCACTCATTGAGTATAACAAAGTCCATTGATCAAGTATAACAAAGGCCTCTCATCTAGTATAACAAAGTCCATTGGTCAGGTATAGAAAAGTCCCCTGGTCGAGTATAGCAAGTCCCCTGATCGAATATAACAAAGTCCCCTGGTCGAGTATAGCAAAGTCCCCTGCCGAGTATAAAAAAACCTCCTCATCGAATATAACAAAGTCCCCTCATCGAGTATAACAAAGCCCCCTGCTCGGGTATAAGAAAGTCCCTTGATCGGGTATAAGAAAGTACCCTGATCGAGTAAAACAAAGGCCCCTAATCGAGTATAACAAAGTCCAGTGATCGAGTATAACATATCCCCTCATCGAGTATAACAAAGTCCTCTGGTCGAGTATAAAAAAGTCCCCTGATCGACTATAACAAAGGTCCCTCATTGAGTATAACAAAGTCCATTGATCAAGTATAACAAAGGCCTCTCATCTAGTATGACAAAGTCCATTGGTCGAGCAGAAAAGTCCTGGTCGAGTATATATCAAGTCCCTGATCGAATATAACAAAGTCCCCTGGTCGAGTATAGCAAAGTCCCCTGCCGAGTATAAAAAAACCTCCTCATCGAATATAACAAAGTCCCCTCATCGAGTATAACAAAGCCCCCTGCTCGGGTATAAGAAAGTCCCTTGATCGGGTATAAGAAAGTACCCTGATCGAGTATAACAAAGGCCCCTAATCGAGTCCAAAAAAGGCCCCTAATCGAGTATAACAAAGTCCACTGATCTAGTATAACAAAGGCCCCTGATCAAGTATAAGAAAAGCCCCTCATCGAGTATAACAAAGTCACCTGATCGAGTATAACTAAGCCGCCTAATCGAGTATAACAAAGTCCCCTGGTCGAGTATAACAAAGTCCCCTGTTCGAGTCTATCAAAGTCCCCTTATCGAGTATAACAAATTCTTATAGAGTATTACAAAGACCCCTTTATCGAGTATAACAAAGTCCGGTAGATCGAGTATACCAAAGGCCCCTGCTCGAGAGCAATAATGTCCCCTGATCGAGTATAAATAAGGCCCTTAATCGAGTATAACAAAGTCCTCTGATCGACTATAACAAAGTCCCCTGGTCGAGTATAAAAAATTCCCCTGATCGAGTATAATAAAGCCCTCTGATCGAGTATAAGAAAGCCCCCTGATCGAGTATAATAAAGCCCTCTGATCGAGTATAAGAAAGCCCCCTGATCGACTAAAAAAGCCCCCTGGTCGAGTATAAGAATGTCCCCTGGTCGAGTATAACAAAGTCCCATTATCGAGTCTGTTCAAAGTCCCTTATCGAGTATAAATAAATTCCCCTATCGAGTATAACAAAACCCTAAAGAGTATAACAAAGTCTCCTGATCGAGTATATAACAAAGTCCCCTGATCGAGTATAACAAAAGTCCCTTGATCGAGTATAACAAAGTACCCTGGTCGAGTATAACAAAGTTTTCTTATCGAGTATAACAAAGGCCCCTGGTCGAGAATAACAAAGTCCTCTGATCGAGTATAACAAAATTCCCCTGATCAAGTATAGCAAAGTCCCCTCATCGAGTATAACACATCCCCTGATCGAGTATAACAAAGTCCTCTGGTCGAGTATAACACAGTCCCCTGATCGAGTATAAAAAAGTCCCCTGGTCGAGTATAACAAAGTCCCCTGATTGAGGATAACAAAAGCCCCTCATCGTGTATAACAAAGTCCCCTGATTGAGTATAACAAACTCCCCTGATCCAGTATAACAAAGTCCTCTGGTTGAGTATAACAAAATCCCCTGATCGAATATAACATATCCCCTGATCGAGTATAACAAAATTCCCCTGATCGAGTATGACAAAGTCCCCTGTTTAATTTTGAAAATGTCCCCTGGTTGAGTATAACAAAGTTCCCTGATCTATTATAAAAAAGTCCCCTGGTTGAGTATAACAAAGCCCCCTCATCGAGTAAAACAAAGGCCCCTAATCGAGTATAACAAAGTCCACTGATCGAGTATAACATATCCCCTAATCGAGTATAACAAAGTCCTCTGGTCAAGTATAAAAAAGTCCCCTGATCGAGTATAACAAAGGTCCCTCATTGAGTATAACAAAGTCCTTTGATCAAGTATAAAAAAGTCCCCTGGTTGAGTATAACAAAGTCCTCTCATCGGGTATAACAAAGTCCTCTGGTTCGAGTATAAAAAAGTCCCCTGATCGAGTATAAAAAAGTCCCCTGGTCGAGTATAACAAAGCCCCCTCATCGAGTAAAACAAAGGCCCCTAATCGATTTTACCAAAGTCCAGTGATCGAGTATAACATATCCCCTCATCGAGTAAAACAAAGTCCTCTGGTCGAGTATAAAAAAGTCCCCTGATCGACTATAACAAAGGTCACTCATTGAGTATAACAAAGTCCCCAGATCGAGTATAACAAAGGCCTCTCATCTGGTATAACAAAGTCCATTGGTCAAGTATAAAAAAGTCCCCTGGTTGAGTATAACAAAGACCCCTGATCGAGTATAACAAAGTCCCATGGTGGAGTATAGCAAAGTCCCCTGATCGAGGATAACAAAGTCCCCAGATCGAGCATAACAAAGTCCTCTGATTGAGTATAACAAAGTCCCCTGATCGAGTATAACAAAGTCCTCTGGTTGAGTATAACAAAGTCCCCTGATCGAGTATAACAAAATCCTGATCGAGTATATACAACGTCTCAGGCCCATTTTAACAAAAGTCCCCAGATCGAGCATAACAAAGTCCCCTAATCGATTATAACAAAGTCCCCTGGTCGAGTATAACAAAGGACCCTGATCGAGTAAGACAAAGTCCCCTGAATCGAGTATAACAAAGTCCCCTGATCGAGCATAACATATCCCCTGATCGAGTATAACAGACCCCTGGTGGAGTATAAAAAAGTCCCCTGGTCGAGTATAACAAAGTTTTCTAATCGAGTATAACAAAGGCTCCTGGTCAAGTATAACAAAGTCCTCTGATCAAGCATAACAAAGTCCTTTGATCGAGTATAAAAAAGTCCCCTAATCAAGTAAAACAAAGTCACCTAATCGAGTATAACAAAGTCCCCTGATCGAGTATAACATAACCCCTGATCGAGTATAACAAAGTTCTCTGGTCGAGTATAACAAAGTCCCCTGATCGAGTATAACAATGTCCCCTGGTCGAGTATAGCAAAGTCCATTGGTCAAATATAGGAAAGTCCACTGATCGAGTATGACAAACTCCCCTGATCAAGTATAAAAAAGTCCCCTGGTCGAGTATAACAATGTCCCCTGATCGAGTATAACAAAGTCCCCTGGTCGAGTATAACAAAGGCCCCTATTCGAGTAAAACAAAGTCCCTTGATTTAGTATAACTAAGTCCCCTGATCGAGTATAACAAAGTACTCTGGTTGAGTATAACAAAGTCCCCTGATCGAGTATAACGTATCCCCTAATCGAGTATAACAAAGTCCTCTGGTCGAGGATAAAAAAGTCCCTTGATCGCGTATAACAAAGTCCCCTGGTCGTGTATAACAAAGTCCCCTGATCGAGTATAACAAAGTCCCCTGATCCTAGTATAACAAAGCCCACTAGACGAGTATAACAAAGACACCTGAACCGAGTATATCAAAGTCCCCTGATCGAGTATAACATATCCCCTGATCGAGTATAACAAAGTCCCTGGTGGAGTATAACAAAGTCCCCTGTTCGAGTATAACAAAGTTTTCTAATCGAGTATAACAAAGGCCCCTGATCGAGTATAACAAAGTTTTCTAATCGAGTATATCAAAGGCCCCTGGTCGAGTATAACAAAGTCCTCTGATCAAATATAACAAAGTCCCCTGGTCGAGTATAACAAAGGGCCCTGATCGAGTAAGAAAAAGTCCCTTGATCGAGTATAACAAAGTCCCCTGATCCTAGTATAACAAAGCCCACTGGACGAGTATAACAAAGACACCTGAACCGAGTATAACAAAGTCCCCTGATCGAGTATAACAAAGTCCCTGGTGGAGTATAACAAAGTCCCCTGGTCGGGTATAAAAAAGTTTTCTAATCGAGTATAACAAAGGCCCCTGGTCGAGCATAACAAAGTCCTCTGATCAAGTATAACAAAGTCCCCTAATCAAGTATAACAAAGTCCCGTGGTCGTATATAACAAAGTCACCTAATCGACTATAACAAAAGGCCCCTCATTGAGTATAACAAAGTCCATTGGTCAAGTATAAAAAGTCCCCTTGACGAGTATAACAAAGTCCCTTGATCAAGTATAACATAGCCCCTGGTCGAGTTTAACAAAGTCCTCTGGTCGAGTATAAAAAAGTCCCCTGTTCGAGTATAATAAAGCCCCCTGCTCGAGTATAAGTAGGTCCCTGATCGAGTATAACAAAGTCTCCTAATCGAGTATAACAAAAGCCCCTCATCGAGTCCAAAAAAGGCCCCTAATCGAGTATAACAAAGTTCCCTGATCTAGTATAACAAAGGCCTCTGGTCGAGTATAACGAAGGCCCCTCATCGAGTATAACAAAGTCCCCTGATCGATTATAACAAAGCCGCCTAATCGAGGATAACAAAGTCCCGTGGTCGAGTATAACAAAGTCCCCTGATCGAGTATAACAAAGGCCTCTGGTCGAGTATAACAAAGTCCCCTGTTCGAGTATAACAAAAATCTCCTGATCGAGTATAACAACGTCTCGTGGCCCAGTTTAACAAAGTCCCCAGATCGAGCATAACAAAGTCACCTAATCGATTATAACAAAGTCCCTTGGTCGAGTATAACAAAGGGCCCTGATCGAGTAGAACAAAGTACCCTGATCAAGCATAACAAAGTCCCCTAATCCTAGTATAACAAAGCCCCCTGGACGAGTATAACAAAGTCCCCTGAACCGAGTATAACAAAGTCCCCTTATCGAGTATAACATATCCCCTGATCGAGTATAACAGAGTCCCTGGTGGAATATAACAAAGTCCCCTGGTCGAGTATAACAAAGTTTTCTAATCGAGTATAACAAAGGCTCCTGGTCGAGTATAACAAAGTCCTCTGATCAAGTA
This sequence comes from Homarus americanus, assembly GCF_018991925.1. Classification (NCBI taxonomy): domain Eukaryota; kingdom Metazoa; phylum Arthropoda; class Malacostraca; order Decapoda; family Nephropidae; genus Homarus; species Homarus americanus. The sequence goes on along the minus strand of NW_024719782.1, from coordinate 1,916 downwards.
TAACAAAGTCCCCTGATCGAGGATAACAAATTTCCCAGATCGAGCATAACAAAGTCCTATGATTCAGTATAACAAAGTCCCCTGATCGAGTATAACAAAGTCCTCTGGTTGAGTATAACAAAGTCCCCTGATCGAGTATAAAAAAAATCCCCTGATCGAGTATAACAACGTCTCGTGGCCCAGTTTAACAAAGTCCCCAGATCGAGCATAACAAAGTCCCCTAATCGATTATAACAAAGTCCCCTGGTCGAGTATAACAAAGGACCCTCATCGAGTAAGACAAAGTCCCCTGAATCGAGTATAACAAATTACCCTGATCGACCATAACATATCCCCTGATCGAGTATAACAGAGTCCCTGGTGGAGTATAACAAAGTCCACTGGTCGAGTATAACAAAGTTTTTTAATCGAGTATAACAAAGGCTCCTGGTCGAGTATAACAAAGTCCTCTGATCAAGTGTAACAAAGTCCTTTGATCAAGTATAAAAAGTCCCCTAATCAAGTAAAACAAAGTCACCTAATCGAGTATAACAAAGTCCCCTGATCGAGTATAACATAACCCCTGATCGAGTATAACAAAGTTCTCTGGTCGAGTATAACAAAGTCCCCTGATCGAGTATAACAATGTCCCCTGGTCGAGTATAGCAAAGTCCATTGGTCAAATATAGGAAAGTCCACTGATCGATTATGACAAACTCCCATGATCAAGTATAAAAAAGTCCCCTGGTCGAGTATAACAATGTCCCCTGATCGAGTATAACAAAGTCCCCTGGTCGAGTATAACAAAGGCCACTAATCGAGTATAATAAAGTCCCTTGATTTAGTATAACTAAGTCCCCTGATCGAGTATAACAAAGTACTCTGGTTGAGTATAACAAAGTCCCCTGATCGAGTATAACATATCCCTTAATCGAGTATAACAAAGTCCTCTGGTCGAGGATAAAAAAGTCCCTTGATCGCGTATAAAAAATTTCCCTGGTCGTGTATAACAAAGTCCCCTGATCGAGTATAACAAAGTCCCCTGATCCTAGTATAACAAAGCCCACTGGACGAGTATAACAAAGACACCTGAACCGAGTATATCAAAGTCCCCTGATCGAGTATAACATATCCCCTGATCGAGTATAACAAAGTCCCTGGTGTAGTATAACAAAGTCCCCTGGTCGAGTATAACAAAGTTTTCTAATCGAGTATAACAAAGGCCCCTGGTCGAGTATAACAAAGTTTTCTAATCGAGTATATCAAAGGCCCCTGGTCGAGTATAACAAAGTCCTCTGATCAAATATAACAAAGTCCTTTGATCGAGTATAACCAAGTCCCCAAATCAAGTATAACAAAGTCCCCTGGTCGAGTATAACAAAGGGCCCTGATCGAGTAAGAAAAAGTCCCCTGATCGAGTATAACAAAGTTCCCTGATCCTAGTATAACAAAACCCACTGGACGAGTATAACAAAGACACCTGAACCGAGTATAACAAAGTCCCCTGATCGAGTATAACAAAGTCCCTGGTGGAGTATAACAAAGTCCCCTGGTCGAGTATAACAAAGTTTTCTAATCGAGTATAAGAAAGGCCCCTGGTCGAGGATAACAAAGTCCTCTGATCAAGTATAACAAAGTCCCCTAATCAAGTATAACAAAGTCCCCTGGTCGTATATAACAAAGTCACCTGATCGAGTATAACAAAAGGCTCCTCATTGAGTATAACAAAGTCCATTGGTCAAGTATAAAAAGTCCCTGGTCGAGTATAACAAAGTCCCTTGATCAAGTATAACATAGCCCCTGGTCGAGTGTAACAAAGTCCTCTGGTCGAGTATAAAAAAGTCCCCTGTTCGAGTATAATAAAGCCCCCTGCTCGAGTATAAGTAGGTCCCCTGATCGAGTATAACAAAGTCACCTGATCGAGTATAACAAAAGCC
>NW_024719781.1:0-12351 GCF_018991925.1 Homarus americanus | reverse complement strand
ACAAAGCCCCCTGATCGAGTATAATATATCACCTGATCGAGTAAAACAAAGTCCTCTGGTCGAGTATAACAAAGTCCCCTGATCGAGTATAACAATGTCACCTGGTCGAGTATAACAATGTCCCCTGATCGAGTATAACAAAGGCCCCACATCGAGTATAGCAAAGCCCATTGGTCAAATATAGTAAAGTCCACTCATCGAGTATAACAAAGTTCCCCGATCGAGTATAACAAAGGCCTCTGGTCGAATATAACAAAGTCCCCTAATCGAGTATAACAAAGGCCCCTAATCGAGCATAACAAATGCACTTGGTCGAGTATAACAAAGTCCTCTGATCAAGTATAACAAAGTCCCCTGGTCGAGTTTAGCAAAGTCCCCTGATCGAGTATAACAAAGCCTCCTGATCGAGTATAACAAAGTCCCCTAATTGAATATAACAATGCCCCGTGCTCCAGTATAACAAAGTTCCCTGATCGAGTCCAAAAAAGGCCTTTAATCGAGTATAACAAATTCCCATGATCTAGTATAACAAAGGCCCCTGATCGAGTGTAACAAAGGCCCCTCATCGAGCATAACAAAGTCCCCAAATCGAGCATAACAAAGTCCCCTGGTCGAGTATAACAAAGTCCCCTGTTCGAGTCTAACAAAGCCCCCTTATCGAGTATAACAAATTCACCTTATCGAGTAACAAAGTCCCCTTATCGAGTACAACAACGTCCCCTAATCGAGTATAACAAAGGCCCTGGTCGAGTATAACAAAGTCCCTCATCGAGTGTAACGAAGTCCCCTAATCGAGTTTAAAAATGTCCCCTGGTCCAGTGTAACAAAGTCCCCTGATCGAGCATAAAAGAGTCCCCTGGCCCAGTAAAACAAAGTCCCTAGATCAAGCATACCAAAGTCCCCTGATCGATTATAACAAAGTCCCCGGTCCAGTATAGCAAAGGGCCCTGAGCGAGTAAGACAAAGTCCCCTAATCGAGTATAACAGAGCCCCCTGCTCGAGTATAAGAAAGTCCCCTGGTCGAGTCTAAAAAAGGCCTCTAATCGAGTATAAGAAAAGTCCCCTGGTCGAGTATAACAAAGGGCCCTGATCGAGTAAGACTAAGTCCCCTCATCGAGTATACAAAGTCCCTGTCGAGTAACAAAGGGCCCTGATCGAGTAAGCAAGACTAAGTCCTCATCGAGTATACAGCACTTTGATCCTAGAAGGAACAAAGTTCTCTGGACGAGTATAACAAAGGCCCCTAATCGAGTATAACAAAGTCTCCTGATCGCATATAACAAAGTCCCCTGATCGAGTATAACAAAGGCCCCCGGATGAGTATAACAAAGTCCCCTGATCAAGCGTAACATATCCCTGATTGAGTATAACAAAGTCCTCTGGTCGAGTATAAAAAAGTCCCCTGTTCGAGTATAACAAAGTCCCCTGGTCGAATATAACAAAGTCCCCTCATCGAGTATAACAAAGGCCCCTCATCGAGAATAACAAAGTCCATTGGTCAAGTATAAAAGAGATCCCTGGTCGAGTATAACAAAGTCCCCTGGTCGAGTATAGGAAAGTCACGTGATCGAGTATAACAAAGCCTCCTCATCGAGTATAACAAAGTCCCCTGATCGAGTATAACAAAGCCACCTGCTCGAGTATAACAAAGTCCCCTAATCGAATCCAAAAAAGGCCTCTAGTCGAGTATAAGAAAGTCCCCTGATCAAGTATAACAAAGCCGCCTAATCGAGTATAACAACGTCCCCTGGTCGAGTATAACAAAGTCCCCTGTTCGAAGCTCCAACAGTCCTCATCGAGTATAACAAATTCTTATCGAGTATAACAGTCCTCAATCGAGTATAACAGCGTTCTGACGAGTATAATAAGTCCTGATCGAGTATAACAAAACCCTAGATCGAGCATACCAAAGTCCTAACTGATTGCAACAAAGTCCCCTGGTCGAGTATACAGTAAAGGTTCTGATCGTAAGACAAAACCCTGATCGAGTATAAGAAAGTCTGATCGAGCATGACAGCCCTGATGAGTATAAGAGTCTTGATTGAGTATAACAAAGTCCCTGATCGAGTATAACAAAGTCCCCTGGTCGAGTATGACAAAGCCCCCTGGATGAGTATAACAGTCCCCTGATCGAGTATAACAAAGTCCCCTGTTCGAGTATAACAAAGTCCCCTGGTCCAGTATAACAAAGTCCCCTGATCGAGTATAACATATCCCCTGATCGAATATAACAACGTCTCCTGGCCTAGTTTAACAAAGTCCCCAGATCGAGCATAACAAAGTTCCCTAATCGATTATAACAAAGTCCCCTGGTCGAGTATAACAAAGAGCGCTGATCGAGTAAGACTAAGTCCCCTCATCGAGTATAACAAAGTCCCCTGATCCTAGTATAACAAAGCCTCGACGAGACAACAGTCCCCTGAACCGGTAAAACAAAGTCCTCGATCGAGACGCAATATATCCATTGACGGAGTATCACAAAGTCCTGTGAGAGTATAACGAAAGTTCCCTGTCGAGAGCAACAAAGTTTTTCTAATCATGTATACGCGACGGGTCGAGAGCAATAAAGTCCTTCATCATATAACAGTCCCCTGATCGAGTATCACAGCCCTGGCCGAGTATAAATAAGTTATCTAATCATATAAAAAGCCTCGTCGAGTATAACAAAGTCCCCTGATCGAGTATAACAAAGTCCCCTGTTCGAGTCTAACAAAGTCCCATTATCGAGTATAACAAATTCACCTTATCGAGTAACAAAGTCCCCTTATCGAGTACAACAAAGTCCCCTAATCGAGTATAACAAAGGCCCTGGTCGAGTATAACAAAGTCCCCCATCGAGTGTAACAAAGTTCCCTAATCGAGTATAAAAATGTCCCCTGGTCCAGTGTAACAAAGTACCCTGATCGAGTATATAAAAGTCCCCTGGCCCAGTATAACAGAGTCCCTAGATCAAGCATACCAAAGTCCCCTGATCGATTATAACAAAGTCCCCGGTCCAGTATTGCAAAGGGCCCCGAGCGAGTAAGACAAAGTCCCCTAATCGAGTATAACAGAGCCCCCTGCTCGAGTATAACAAAGTCCCCTGGTCGAGTATAGTAAAGTCCCCTAGTCGAGTATAACAAAGCCTCCTCATTGAGTATAACAAAGTCCCCTGATCGATTATAACAAAGCTCCCTGCTCGAGTATAACAAAGTCCCCTGATCGAGTCTAAAAAAGGCCTCTAATCGAGTATAAGAAAGTCCCCTGACGAGTATAACAAAGCCGCCTAATCGAGTATAACAAAGTCCCCTGGTCAAGTATAACAAAGTCCCCTGTTCGAGTCTAACAAAGTCCCCTTATCGAGTAAAACAAATTCCCCTTATCGAGTATAACAAAGTCCCCTTATCGAGTATAACAAAGTCCCTAGATCGAGCATACCAAAGTCCCCTAATCGATTATAACAAAGTCCCCCGGTCGAGCTTACCTAAGTCCCCTGATCGAGTATAACAAAGTCACTTGATGGAAAATAACAAAGCCCGGCTGGATGAGTATAACAAAGTTCCCTGATCGAGTATAACAACGTTCCCTGATCGAGTATAACAAAGTCTCCTGGTCCAGTATAACAAAGTCCCTGATCGAGGATAACAAAGTCCCCTAATCGAGAATAAAAATGTCCCCTGGTCCAGTGTAACAAAGTCCCTTCATCGAGTATAAAAACGTCCCCTGGTCCAGTGTGACAAAGTCCCTTCATCGAGTATAAAAACGTCCCCTGGCCCAGTATAACAAAGTCCCTAGATCGAGCATACCAGTCCTGATAGATTGCCGCTTAGTCTGTCGAGTATGGCAGGGCCCTGATCATTGGCAGGCCGTCTGATCGAGTATAAGAAAGTCCCCTGAACGAGTATGACAAAGCCCCTGGATGAGTATAACAAAGTTCCCTGATCGAGTATAACAAAGTCCCCTGATCGAGTATAACAAAGTCCCCTGGTCCAGTATAACAAAGTCCCCTGATCGAGTATAACATATCCCCTGATCGAGTATAACAACGTCTCCTGGCCTAGTTTAACAAAGTCCCCAGATCGAGCATAACAAAGTTCCCTAATCGATTATAACAAAGTCCCCTGGTCGAAGGTATAACAAGGGCCCTGTTCCGAGAGTAAGACAAAAGTCCCCTGATCAAGCAACAAAGTCCCCTGATCCTGGTATATGAAGCCCCCGGACGAGTATAACAAAGTCCCCTGAACCGAGTATAGCAGAATATGGGTAGGTAAAACATATCGCCTGATCGAGTATAAAAAAAGTACCTGGTGAGTATAACAAAAGTCCCTGGTCGAGTATAACAAAAGTTTCCCTAATCGAGTATAACAAAGGCCCCTGGTTGAGTATAACAAAGTCCTATGATCAAGTATAACAAAGTCCCCTAATCGAGTAAAACAAAGTCCCCTGATCGAGTATAACATATCCCCTGATCGAGTATAACAAAGTCCTCTGGTCGAGTATAACAAAGACCCCTGAACGAGTATAACAAAGTCCCCTGGTCGTGTATAACAAAGTCCATTGGTCAAATATAGGAAAGACCACTGATCGAGTATGACAAAGTCCCCTGATCAAGTATATAAGAGTCCCCTCGTCGAGTATAACAAATTCCCCTGGTCGGGTATAGCAAACTCCCCTGGTCGAGTATAACAAAGCATCCCTCGTCGAGTATAACAAAGGCCCCTAATCGAGTATAACAGAGTCCCCTGATTGAGTATAACAAAGTCACCTGATCGAGTATAACAAAGTCTTCTGGTTGAGAACAACAAAGACCCCTGATCGAGTAAAATATATCCCCTGATCGAGTATAACAAAGTCCACTGGTCGAGAATAAAAAAGATCCCTGATCGCATATAACAAAGTCCCCTGGTCGTGTATAACCAAGTCCCCTGATCGAGTATAACAAAGGCCCCTCAATGAGTATAACAAAGTTCATTGGTCAAGTATAAAAAAGTCTCCTGGTGGAGTATAACAAAGTCCCCTAATCAAATATAACAAAGTCCTCTGTTCGAGTATAAAAAAGTCCCCTGATCGAGTATAACTAAGCCGCCTTATCGGTATAAAAAAGTCCCCTTGTCGAGTATAACAAAGTCCCTAATCGAGTATAACAAAGTCCCCTGATCGAGTATAACAAAGCCCCCAGGACGAGTATAACAAAGTCCCCTGATCGAGTATAACAAAGCCCCCAGGACGAGTATAACAAAGTCCCCTGATCGAGTATAACAAAGTCCCTGATCAGGTAACCGAATCCTTTGGTCGGGTAACCAAGAATCCACTGATAGAAGTATAACAAAGTCCCCTGGTCGAGTATAACAAAGTCCCTGATCGAGGAGTAACAAAGGCCCCTCATCGAGTATAGCAAAGTCCATTGGTCAAATATAGGAAAGTCCACTGATCGAGTATAACAAAGTCCCAGATCGAGCATAACAAAGTCCCCTGATCGATTATAACAAAGTCCCCTGGTCGAGTATACCAAAGGGCCATGATCGAGTGAAACAAAGTCCCCTGGTCAAGTATAACAAAGGCCCTGATCGAGTAAGACAAAAACCCCTGATCGAAAATAACAAAGTCCCCTGATCGAGTATAACAAATCCCTCTGGACGAGTATAACAAAGTCCCCTGATCGAGTATAACAAAGTCCCCTGATCGAGTATTACATATCCCCTGATCGAATATAACAAAGTCCCTGGTGGAGTATAACAAAGTCCCCTGATCGAGTATCACAAAGTCTCCTGGTCGAGTATAACAAAGTTTTCTAATCGAGTATAAAAAGGCCCCTCGTCGAGTATAACAAAGTCCTCTGATCGAGAATATCAAAGTCCCCTGATCAAGTATAACATATCACCTGATCGAATATAACAAATTCTTCTGGTCGAGTATAACAAAGTCCCCTGATCGAGTATAACAAAGCCCCCTGCTCGGGTATAACAAAGTCCCCTAATCGAGTCCAAAAAAGGCCTCTAATCGAGTATAAGAAAGTCCCCTGAACAAGTATAACAAAGCCGCCTAATCGAGGATAACAACGTCCCCTGGTCGAGTATAACAAAGTCCCCTGTTCGAGTCTAACAAAGTCCCCTTATCGAGTATAAAAAATTCCCCTTATCGAGTATAACAAAGTCCCCTTATCGAGTATAACAAAGTCCCCTAATCGAGTATAACAAAGGCCCCTTGTCGAGTATAACAAAGTCCCTGATCGAGTATAACAAAGTCCCTAGGTCGAGCATACCAAAGTCCCCTAATCGATTATAACAAAGTCCCCCGGTCGAGTATAGCAAAGGGCCATGATCGAGTAAGACAAATTCCCCTGATCGAGTATAACAAAGCCGCCTAATCGTGTATAACAAAGTCCCCTGGTCCAGTATAACAAAGTCCCCTGTTCGAGTCTAACAAAGTCCCCTTATCGAGTATAACAAATTCCCCTTATCGAATATAAAAAGGCCCCTTATCGAGTATAACAAAGTCCCCTAATCGAGTATAACAAAGTTCCCTGTTCGAGTATAACAAAGTTCAATGATCGAGTATAACAACGTTCCCTGATCGAGTATAACAAAGTCTCCTGGTCCAGTATAGCAAAGTCCCCTCATAGAGTATAAAAATGTCCCTTGGTCCAGTGTAACAAAGTCCCCTGATCGAGTATAACAAAGTCCCCTAATCAAGTATAACAAAGTCCCCTAATCGAGTATAATAAAGGCCCCTCATCGAGTATAACAAAGTCCATTGGTCAAATATAGGAAAGTCCACAGATCGAGTATGACAAAGTCCCCTGATCAAGTATAAAAAAGTCCCCTGGTCGAGTATAACAAAGTCCCCTGATCGAGTATAACAAAGTCCCCTGGTCGAGTATAGCAAAGTCCCCTCATCGAGTATAACAAAGCCCCCCTGATCGAGTATAACATATCCTCTGATCGAGTATAACAAAGTCCTCCGGTCGAGTATGAAAAGGCCCCTGGTCGAGTATAACAAAGTCCCTTGATCGAGTGTAACAAAAGTCCCCTGATCAAGTATAACAAAACTCCCATCGTCGAGTAAAACAAAGTCCCCTAATCAAGTATAAAAATGTCCCCTGGTCCAGTGTAACAAAGTCCCCTGATCGAGTATAAAAAAGTCCCCTGGTCGATTATAGCAAGTCCCCTGGTCGAGTATAACAAAGCCCCCTCATCGAGTATAACAAAGGCCACGAATCGAGTATAACAAAGCCCCCTGATCGAGTATAACAAAGTCCCCTTTAGAGTATAACAAAGTCCCTTGATCAAGTATAACATATTTCCTGATTGGGGATAACAAAGTCCTCTGGTCGAGTATAAAAAAGTCCCCTGGTCGAGTAAAACAAAGTACCCTAATCAAGTATAAAAATGTCCCCTGGTCCAGTGTAACAAAGTCCCCTGATCGAGTATAAAAAAGTCCCCTGGTCGATTATAGCAAGTCCCCTGGTCGAGTATAACAAAGCCCCCTCATCGAGTATAACAAAGGCCACTAATCGAGTATAACAAAGCCCCCTGATCGAGTATAACAAAGTCCCCTTTAGAGTATAACAAAGTCCCTTGATCAAGTATAACATATTTCCTGATTGGGGATAACAAAGTCCTCTGGTCGAGTATAAAAAAGTCCCCTGATCGAGTATAACAAAGTTCCCTGATCGAGTGTAACAAAAGTCCCCTGATCGAGTATAACAAAGTCCCCTAATCGAGTATAACAAAGTCCCCTGGTCCGGTATAACAAAGTCCCCTGATCAAGTATAACATATCCCCTGATAGAGTATAACAACGTCTCCTGGCCCAGCTTAACAAAGTCCCCAGATCGAGCATAACAATGTCCCCTAATCGATTATAACAAAGTCCCCTGGTCGAGTATAACAAAGGGCCCTGTTCGAGTAAGACAAAGTCCCCTGATCAAGCATAACAAAGTCCCCTGATCCTAGTATAACAAAGCCCCCCGGACGAGTATAACAAAGTCCCCTGAACCGAGTATAACAAAGTCCCCTGATCGAGTAAAACATATCCCCTGATCGAGTATAAAAAAGTACCTGGTGGAGTATAACAAAGTCCCCTGGTCGAGTATAACAAAGTTTTCTAATCGAGTATAACAAAGGCCCCTGGTTGAGTATAACAAAGTCCTATGATCAAGTATAACAAAGTCCCCTAATCGAGTAAAACAAAGTCCCCTGATCGAGTATAACATATCCCCTGATCGAGTATAACAAAGTCCTCTGGTCGAGTATAACAAAGACCCCTGAACGAGTATAACAAAGTCCCCTGGTCGTGTATAACAAAGCCCAGTGATCGAGTACAACAAAGGCCCCTCATCGAGTATAGCAAAGTCCATTGGTCAAATATAGGAAAGACCACTGATCGAGTATGACAAAGTCCCCTGATCAAGTATAAAAAAGTCCCCTCGTCGAGTATAACAAATTCCCCTGGTCGGGTATAGCAAAGTCCCCTGGTCGAGTATAACAAAGCATCCCTCATCGAGTATAACAAAGGCCCCTAATCGAGTATAACAGAGTCCCCTGATTGAGTATAACAAAGTCCCCTGATCGAGTATAACAAAGTCCTCTGGTTGAGAACAACAAAGACCCCTGATCGAGTAAAACATATCCCCTGATCGTGTATAACAAAGTCCACTGGTCGAGAATAAAAAAGATCCCTGATCGCATATAACAAAGTCCCCTGGTCGTGTATAACCAAGTCCCCTAATCGAGTATAACAAAGGCCCCTCAATGAGTATAACAAAGTCCATTGGTCAAGTATAAAAAAGTCTCCTGGTGGAGTATAACAAAGTCCCCTAATCAAATATAACAAAGTCCTCTGTTCGAGTATAAAAATGTCCCCTGATCGAGTATAACTAAGCCGCCTTATCGAGTATAACAAAGTCCCCTGGTCGAGTATAACAAAGTCCCCTGTTCGAGTCTAACAAAGTCCCCTTATCGTGTGAGACAAAGTCCCCTGATCGAGTATAACAAAGTCCCCTGATCGAGTATAACAAAGCCCCCTGGACGAGTATAACAAAGTCCCCTAATCAAGTATAACAAAGTCCCCTTATCGAGTATAACAAAGTCCTTTGGTCGAGTATGACAAAGTCCACTGATAGAGTATAACAAAGTCCCCTGGTCGAGTATAACAAAGTCCCCTGATCGAGTATAACAAAGGCCCCTCATCGAGTATAGCAAAGTCCATTGGTCAAATATAGGAAAGTCCACTGATCGAGTATAACAAAGTCCCAGATCGAGCATAACAAAGTCCCCTGATCGATTATAACAAAGTCCCCTGGTCGAGTATAGCAAAGGGCCATGATCGAGTGAAACAAAGTCCCCTGGTCAAGTATAACAAAGGCCCTGATCGAGTAAGACAAAAACCCCTGATCGAATATAACAAAGTCCCCTGATCGAGTATAACAAATCCCTCTGGACGAGTATAACAAAGTCCCCTGATCGAGTATAACAAAGTCCCCTGATCGAGTATTACATATCCCCTGATCGAATATAACAAAGTCCCTGGTGGAGTATAACAAAGTCCCCTGATCGAGTATCACAAAGTCTCCTGGTCGAGTATAACAAAGTTTTCTAATCGAGTATAAAAAGGCCCCTCGTCGAGTATAACAAAGTCCTCTGATCGAGAATAACAAAGTCACCTGATCGAGTATAACATATCACCTGATCGAATATAACAAATTCTTCTGGTTGAGTATAACAAAGCCCCCTGCTCGGGTATAACAAAGTCCCCTAATCGAGTCCAAAAAAGGCCTCTAATCGAGTATAAGAAAGTCCCCTGAACAAGTATAACAAAGCCGCCTAATCAAGGATAACAACGTCCCCTGGTCGAGTATAACAAAGTCCCCTTATCGAGTATAAAAAATTCCCCTTATCGAGTATAAAAAAGTCCCCTTATCGAGTATAACAAATCCCCTAATCGAGTATAACAAAGGCCCCTTGTCGAGTATAACAAAGTCCCTGATCGAGTATAACAAAGTCCCTAGGTCGAGCATACCAAAGTCCCCTAACCGATTATAACAAAGTCCCCCGGTCGAGTATAGCAAAGGGCCCTGATCGAGTAAGACAAAGTCCCCTGATCGAGTATAACAAAGTCCCCTGATGGAGAATAACAAAGCCCCCTGGATGAGTATCACAAAGTTCCCTGATCGAGTATAACAACGTCCCCTGATCGAGTATAACAAAGTCTCCTGATCCAGTATAACAAAGTCCCCTGATCGAGTATAACAAAGTCCCCTAATCGAGTATAAAAATGTCCCCTGGTCCAGTGTAACAAAGTTCTCTCATAGAGTAAAAAACAAGTCCTTTGGCCCGGTATAACAAAGTCCCTAGATCGAGCATACCAAAGTCCCCTGATCGATTATAACAAAGTCCACCGGTTGAGTATAGCAAAGGCCCCTGATCGTGTAAGACAAAGTCCCCTGATCGAGTATGACAAAGCCCCCTGGATGAGTATAACAAAGTCCCCTGATCGAGTATAACATATCCCCTGATCGAGTATAACAACGTCTCCTGGCCTAGTTTAACAAAGTACCCCATATCGAGCATAACAAAGTCCCCAAATCGATTATAACAAAGTCCCCTGGTCGAGTATAACAAAGGGCCCTGTTCGAGTAAGAATAAGTCCCCTCATCGAGTATAACAAAGTCCCCTAATCGTGTATAACAAAGTCCCCTGGTCGAGTATAGCATATCTCCTGATCGAATATAAAAAAGTCCCCTAGTCGAGTATAACAAAGTCCTCTGATCGAATAAAACAAAGTCCACTGATCGAATATAACAAAGTCCCCTGGTCGAGTTTAACAATGTCCCCTGATCGAGTATAACAAAGGCCCCTCATCGAGTATAACAAAGTCCCCTGATCGAGTATAACAAAGTCCCCTGATAGAGTATAACAAAGTCCTCTGGTCGAGTATAAAAAAGTCCCCTGCTCGAGTATAACAAAGTCCCCTGGTCGAGTGTAACAAAGTCCCCTCATCGAGTATAACAAAGTCCATTGGTCAAGTATAAAAAAGTTCCCATGATCGAGTATAACAAAGTTCCCTAATCGAGTATAACAAAGCCCCCTGCTCGAGTATAACAAAGTCCCCTGGTCGAGTTTAGCAATGTCCCCTGATCGAGTATAACAAAGCCTCCTGATCGAGTATAACAAAGTCCCCTGATCGAGTATAACAAAGCCCCCTGCTCGAGCTTAACAAAGTCCCCTGATCGAGTCCAAAAAAGCCTTTAATCGAGTATAACAAAGTCCCCTGATCTAGTATAAGAAAGGCCCCTGATCGAGTGTAACAAAGGCCCCTCATCGAGTATAACAAAGTCCCCTAATTGAGCATAACAAAGTCCCCTGGTCGAGTATAACAAAGTCCCTTGTTCGAGTCTAACAAAGTCCCCTTATCGAGTATAACAAATTCACCTTATCGAGTATAACAAAGTCCCTTATCGAGTACAACAAAGTCCCCTAATCGAGTATAACAAAGGCCCTGGTCGAGTATAACAAAGTCCCTCACCGAGTGTAACAAAGTCCCCTAATCGAGTATAAAATTGTCCCCTGGTCCAGTGTAACAAAGTCCCCTGATCGAGTATAAAAAAGTCCCCTGGCCCAGTATAACAAAGTCCCGAGATCAAGCATACCAAAGTCTCCTAATCGAGTATAACAGAGCCCCCTGCTCCAGTATAACAAAGTCCCTTGTCGAGTATAGCAAAGTCCCCTAATTGAGTATAATAAAGCCAACTGATCGAGTATAACAAAGTCACCTGATCGAGTATAACAAAGCTCCCTGCTCGAGTATAACAAAGTCCCCTGATCGAGTCCAAAAATGCCCTCTAATCGAGTATAAGAAAGTCCCCTGATCGAGTATAACAAAGCCGCCTAATCGAGTATAACAAAGTCCCCTGGTCAAGTATAACAAAGTCCCCTGTTCGAGTCTAACAAAGTCCTCTTATCGAGTAAAACAAATTCCCCTTATCGAGTATAACAAAGTCCCCTTATCGAGTATAACAAAGTCCCCTGATCGAGTATAACAAAGTCCTCTGGTCGAGTATGACAAAATCCCCTGATCGAGTATAACAAAGTCCCCTGGTCGAGTATAACAAAGTCCCCTCATCGAGTATAACAAAGGCCCCTCATCTAGTACAGCAAAGTCCATTGGTCAAATATAGGAAAGTCCACAGATCTAGTATGACAAAGTCCCCTGATCAAGTATAAAAAAGTTCCCTGGTCGAGTATAACAAAGTCCCCTGATCGAGTATAACAAAGTCTCCTGGTCGAATATAGCAAAGTCCCCTTATCGAGTATAGCAAAGCCCCCTGATCGAGTATAACATATACTCTGATCGAGTATAAAAAAGTCCTCTG
>NW_024719780.1:0-48736 GCF_018991925.1 Homarus americanus | reverse complement strand
TATATATATATATATATATATATATATATATATATATATATATATATATATATATATATATATATATATATATATATATATATATATATATATATATATATATATATATATATATATATATATATATATATATATATATATATATATATATATATATATATATATATATATCTTGATAAATACAGAAAAACAGTAATTTTAGTTTCGTTTTATTCAAGTTTTCTGAAGATGTCTTGAATAAAACGAACAAGAATCTCTGATTTATCTTATTTTCATTGTGGATTTACATGAAATATATATATATATATATATATATATATATATATATATATATATATATATATAATATATATATATATATATATATATATATATATATATATATATATATATATATATATATATATATATATATATATATATATATAAATCTTGATAAAATCACACGGAAAAATGGAAACAACGGAGTACCTTAGCTTTCGTCTTTATTCAAGACATCTTCAGAGGCAACTGGATTACATGGACAGAGAGAGGCTTAAATATACATGGTGACCTAAAAACATGAGGTCAGGTCAAAATGATGACATCCACTAATCCCCACACCAACACACACGTAGAGGAGCTTAAGAGAAGGGTGGTGACGTGACTAGCCAAGTCAGGTCAGAAAAAAGGGACCCACAAAATAACTATCATACATCTAGATCAAAGGTTTTCAAAGCATTTTTAACCTTGGGCCACTGGCAAATAAATTTATGTAACATATTATCAGTTTTGAAGGGCTAAAAAATCCTTTCATTCCTCTCAAACCAGACAAGTTCCTACACTTTAGAATATTTTGACTCTGCCCTATCGTAATGAATTTGTCCCGTTAGTTTGGTCCCTCAAGCTTCTAAATATTAATGTTGTTTTCAAGTATGACTCCACCATTACCAATATGTTAATAAGGAATAGCCCAAGTTTGAATGTAAATGGAAGTGTTTATTGTATTCCATGTAGCAAATGTAATTGTAATTATGTAGGTCAGACAGGAAAAACACTGCAGCTCAGAATCAAACAACATAAGTATAATACCAGAACTGCATCTGAAAGCAGTGCCTTGTTTGTTCATGTTAGGAATAATAATCACCCCATTGCTTGGGAAAAAAGCTTAGAAGTATTCAAATCATCTTGTGTCACAGAAAGACTTCTTGTTGAAGCTATTTTGATTAAGGAATTAAAATCTATAAACCTTAGTGATGGTCAGTTCAAAACTGATAATATGTTACATAAATTTATTTGTCAGTGGCCCAAGGTTAAAAATGCTTTGAAAACCTTTGATCTAGATGTATGATAGTTATTTTGTGGGTCCCTTTTTTCTGACCTGACTTGGCTAGTCACGTCACCACCCTTCTCTTAAGCTCCTCTACGTGTGTGTTGGTGTGGGGATTAGTGGATGTCATCATTTTGACCTGACCTCATGTTTTTAGGTCACCCTGTATATTTAAGCCTCTCTCTGTCCATATAATCCAGTTGCCTCTGAAGATGTCTTGAATAAAGACGAAAGCCAAGGTACTCCGTTGTTTCCATTTTCCCGTGTGACTTTATCAAGATATATATATATATATATATATATATATATATATATATATATATATATATATATATATATATATATATATATATATATATATATATATATATATATATATATATATATATATATATGTAAATTGTATTTTACATATTCATATTATGCTAGAGCGCCCACAAAACATAAGAAACGTTTGATTCCCCCAGTAGAGATGTCCGTTCTCTATCCACTCCAGGATGTCTTAGTCCTCCGTTTTCTTTTTGTGTACTCGCTCAGGGACTCAAGTATTTCTGTATATAACACAGGATGATAAGGGAATTTGAAATTATGAGTGAATGAATTTATTATACAGTGATCAATTAACATAGTATTGATGTGTTTAAGTAGTAGTATTAACTCACTCTAAACCACGAATTCCATTCATACAGAGAGAGAGAGAGAGAGGCCAAGTGCTCTGTTTACATCACACACACATAAATATTACATAAATTATTTCTGCAATTCTTCACAAACAAAACACATAAATCAATTGAATATGTGATGTCGAACGTGAACTGTAAACACTGTGTGTGATGTAGAGAGAGCGCGGGTCTAAAACGCTACGTATTTTGTTTTTCTCTCTTAGTTAAAATTTTACATTTTACATATACTGTACAGGTTTACTGTATACATAAATATTACATAAATTATTTCTGCAATTCTTCACAAACAAAACACATAAATTAATTGAATATGTGATGTCGAACGTGAACTGTAAACACTGCATAACCCTGCGCCAAGCCACAGCACTGTACTGTACAGTACACTTTAAGCGCTACGTATTTAGTTTTTCTTTTATTTAAATTTTTACAATTTACATATATATACCTGTATAAGTAAATTGTAATTTACATATTATTCATATTATGCTAGAGCGCCCACAAAACATAAGAAACGTTTGAGTCCCCCAGTAGAGATGTCCGTTCTCTATCCACTTCAGGATGTCTTAGTTCTCCGTTTTCTTTTTGTGTACTCGCTCAGGGACTCAAGTATTTCTGTATATGACACAGCATGATAAGGGAATTTGAATTTATTTGTTTATTTATTTATATATAATATACTGTAATATATTAAATATACTGCAAGTATTTTCTTTAATTTATATACGTGTTTCGTGAAAAAGGGAGGCTACATTTATGGTGATCGTTAAGGACCAAACTCCGAATCCATGACGTGACTTCTGTTCATTATTTATATCCTAAATTTACCACTGTAGGTAGTTTCAAGAATTAATGCAGTCATTTACTGAATATTCTTTGCAAAAAAATTAATTTTAAATGAATTATTTATAAGAGATAAGTATTATGATCAGTAAATATACAGATATGCATTACTGACCACCTCCGAACACAAGGACGGCTAAAAATAGCCACAGGCGGTCACAGTCAAGGTCACTTTCCCTTTCTTGTCACTGGCAAATGGGGGTGGGGGGGATGATAATAGCAGCTGTGTTTATTACGGTATGTTAGACTGGTTTATAATACATTTTTATTATTTTAATATACCGGTAATCTTCATTTTAATCCAGCTTCCCAAACGTAAGTTTCAGTATAAAATAATTAGTGGTACTGTAGGACCTTGTGAGTGGTTTACTGTATACATAAATATTACATAAATTATTTCTGCAATTCTTCACAAACAAAACACATAAATCAATTGAATATGTGATGTCGAACGTGAACTGTAAACACTGTGTGTGATGTAAAGAGAGAGCGGGTGTAAAACGCTATGTAATTTGATTTTCTCTTTTATGTAAAATTTTACAATTTACTTATAATATATACTGTAGGTATACTGTATACATAAATATTACATACATTATTTCTGCAATTGTTCACAAACAAAACACATAATTCAATTGAACATGTGATGTCGAACGTGAACTGAAGCCACAACAACCGTTCGAGTGGAATCGCGTTAGAGCAAACGAGTTCGCGTTTTACAAATATCGTTCCTCAATTCATAAATCGCGTTCGAGCAAATTCGCGTTGTCAAAATACGCGTTATAGCAGAACCGCCCTTCAGGATTTATTGAACAGTCTCCAAAACTGGGCCACCATCAACCATGTCACCATCAACCATACCAAGACCATGGTTATGCACATCAACCTCTCCTCCGACATTGTCCCACCTCCTTCCATTACTCTAGGTCCGAACACACTCCAGGTTGTAGATTCCACAAGCTCCTCGGCGTCACCACCAGACAACAAACTAGGTTGAAACCACCGTCAGTGAGAGTTGTCAAATCCTCCAGTTTCGTCTCCTCCTCAAGTCCTCGGGTTCCTGCACCACAGGCTCTCAGTGTTTACACAACATTCATACTTCCCAAGCTCACCTCTGCCTCCCCACCTGGTCTTCCTCCCTAAATGCCACACAACGTAAACACCTAGAAAAAGTGCAAAAGAGGGCATGCAAGATTGTTCTCTCCCCTTCCTACTCCACATATCAAGAAGCGCTCAACACACTGACCCTTTCGACTCTCACTGACCATCACCACGAACTCATCTGCAAATTTGGTAAGAAGCTTCTACACCATCCTCGACACCGGCTCCTACTACCACCTGAGATCCCTAGCCCGAGAATTGCTGTTCGACACCACAACCGCATCCAGCCCATATGTGCATGAACTGATCGCTATAAGAACAGCCCAGTCCCAACCATTAAAAAATTATCAATAACTTGTAATAGACCAGTGTATTCACTCCCAGTAAATACTACTTCTTGCACTGTTACTATGTTGAAATGAACTGTAGTTTGAGCTTTTCCCCATCTAGTTATTATATATCTTATTTGTGTCACTTATGTTACTTGTATATTATTTGTAATTCGAAACCCATTCCCCAAATATGTAACTGTATATTTTCAGCCTTCTGGCTGCCAAGCTCTTTCAATAAACCGTTAATTATTATTATTATTATTATTATTAACTCTCTGTATATTAGGGTGTGTCAATTTAGGGGGTGAACTGGCTAAATTGAAAATCGAGTAATTTGGTAGCAATTTATTGTAGTCTTTAAGCATGCAAAACAATATTCTGGCATAAATTTTTTTTTATAATAAGTCCTACCTACATCAAATGGATTTTTAAATGTACATATTTGTGAATTTATAACATAACCAGCGTTTGCACACATGTTACTGTTTCAAGTTTCAAATTATTATATTTTATTATCCGTAGTCTATTTGAAAGTAACCAATGCCTTCATACTCTCTTTGCTTTGGTTTCTTGTCATCAGTAGTCTGCTTGCTATTTGTGCTTTGATGTAACCTTCTCGCCTCTCGTGGCTGTAAACATGGCCCGCTGCTTCTGTGACCATTTTCACACATCTCTCCACACTTTGAGTGTGGGAAGGCCACTTCGGCACCTGCATTGGAGTCTCTTTAAGGTTTCTCAATTCTTGGCTAGTTAGACTTGTTGTCAATGGTGGCTCTAAGACTTCCAAACTCAAGTCAACCAATTCTGACAATTTGGTGGCATTGACGTTTATTGGGGGAACTTTTCTTGAATGAAACGAACAGTCTCCCAACTGGTCGTCATCTATTAGCGTTCCTCTAATCTTTAGAATGACTTCTACAGCCTCGGTTCGGAGATTGGTACATTGACTGCAAAGCATTGCTTGCAAAACTGCTTCTGATCGAGCATACCAAGCGGACCTTCTTGCCACAGGTAACACGATGTCCCTCACTACCTTCCTCTGTGTTCTTACTAGCTGCAAATGAAACAAAAGGTGATTGGGCCCATCCACCCACATAGGATTAAGTTTCACACTAAAACCACTGGGGAAGATAAACTCCAATAATAAATTCAACAATTAACCTCAAATTCTTCAGCACTTTGCCCTTCAATTCGTGTTTGGAAATCCAAATCCTGCAGAAACGAAGAGCTGTAGTTAACCAACGGCTGTGACTGACAGGTCCAATCTCCAAGAGAGCCAATGACTGAGGCACTTCTCCTGATCTTATTGCTTGGGCAATACGATAAGCATAGGATTGATCTGTGCTGAGATCTTTGATGACTCCTTCAGACAACGCCGGAAGGGGAGGGCCAACTTCGACCTTTGGAAAGGTTGTATTTATTTCTAGTTGTGTTGCTTCATCCAGCATGATGCCAAGGGGACCTGACCACTTGTTGTTGCTCTTTGTAGGACCATCAAGTTCCTGGATGAGATGACGAAGAGGTAGCTCGCCTGTATGTAAATCACATACAATCCAAACAAGTCTTCTTCCTAGTTTTTTCTCTAAATGCGTCATTACACCCCCCTGCCATCCGGTGTTCACTGCAGTTGAATCTCCACCAACAGCCTGCAGTGAACTGCCAAGTCCTCTCTCCTGAACCCAACATAAAATATGATCAGCAATGACCTCTGCATGTTTCTTCCCTTCTACTTCAGTTTCGGGAGCAAAGTGAAACAAAAACCGACCACCAGGCTCAGAACAGACAGAGTAGTGTTCTTCTTTGATGAGACCTGGAAACTTTCTGTTCACTCCCTCTACTTCTAGCAAAACTTTTGTGTCATCTATTCTTCCATCAAACAAAAGACAGGAGAGCCCTCCCTCGCTTAAATCTTTTTCATGCTGATCAGATATTTCCTTCATTATTTTTTCTTGTGCTCTTCTAATTTTATTATGATCTATCACCAAAGATACATCCTCTCGGCTGATGAGGCCTGCATCTATCCAAGCGGCAGTTGCAATTTCTGCAGCCTCACGAAGTCCAGCATGGTGGCGAATACTAGCTAAAGCAATGTTTGAAATATTTCTTGTGTTGTATTTCATTTTCTTTGGTAAAGGTTCAGATGGCTCTTTGGAACTATCATCTGATGTTGCTTCCTGTTCATCAGAAGAACTATCAAAGAAGTGATAAACATCTTGACACAGCTCTTCCTCTCTTTGGATGGCTTCTTCACTCTTCATTTTCTTCTTTTGTTCCCTCTCTCGGATTTGTTCTCTCTTCTTGGCATTAGCAATCTGCTTCTTTGTTTCTGAATAATCTATTGAACCCATTTGCATACTTCCTTGGCCTTCTGCCTTTGTCCTCTGTGCCTTTATAAATTCAAGCTCTAAAACAGGGATCTTCTTTTCACGAGGACAACCACAATCAATGTGGGAATTATTTTCTCTCTTACCTGAGTGAGAACAGTTGGATTCAGAACATAATTGTATGGAGCACTTGCAGGTCAAAATGTCAAACAGAGTATCAAGTGTGTGCAGAAATTCATTTTTCCTGTGCCATAATTTCGTTAGTTTTAGCTCAATAGTTCGACACTGATTAATCACAGGTGGTTTGAATAGTGCATTAGCTTTTGTCCATTGATGCAGAAGAGGGACTATCATGTCATTTATGAGTTCTTTATCTGTATAGTTCCTTCTGTCCTTTGCATTTTTTTCTCGAAGGAGTAACCCTAATCTTAGCATGTCTCTCACTGTTGGAAGTTCTGATACAGGAAGCTCCTTCCCTTTACCAACTAGCAGGCTCAAGTGGGTTGACAACTGACTTCTTGTCTTCAATTTTGACATCTTCACACTATCTGACAAATAGAAAAATATTTCAATGTTTCATAATTCAATTGTTGTTTCAAAAAATATCAATTTGTTTATCAAAAATGCTGTAACAGAAATAACATAATAATTTCTTAGAACATAATGTTTTATACAATGATATAAGTAACTGCGACAATCAATATGCCCTACTTACAATAATTAAAATGTAGAATTCGTCTGGTAGAGTAGGTGCAAGTGCAATGAGAGCAAACCACCGTCTATGATATCTAGAAGGAGAGTGAGCCGGGCGCCTTATCCTCACGCTTGGTACAAGTCAAAACAAGAATTAAACTGTCCCACACGGAGAGCCTGTTCATGTTCATGTTCTGACATGCATATTGTACACAAGCTATAGAACCATAAAATACTCCATAATCCATATGCTTACATGAGATTAGTTAATATCAAGTGAATAATTCTAATCAAGTCTCATTAATTTGTTGAAATACTGATATTTGAAACTTTAAGGTATAATTGATGTAGGTGAGGGTTATTTCAATTCATTTTTGTTTGCTAATCTCAAGTTTAGACATAAAGAGGCACAATATTTTGACTACCAAATTTGATTTTTAACATGTTGACAAAATTGACACACCCTACCAGTGTATATGGGGATGTCGGGCAAACCACTCTCCAACTGCTCGACACGTATGGATGGTCCTGTTATCCTGCACGAGATAGAAAGGTATTCCCGCAGGAAAAAGCATCGCCTCAATGGACAGCAGAAGAGCCCCCTTTAATACATCAATATACTTCTGGCCGGTGAACCTCCCCTCGCCAATATCAACCAGCTGACCGACACCTCCTGCGTGCATCCATCCAAACAAACCAGCACTGACCCTGCCACTCCTCTTGCCTTCCACCACATGCCTTGCCTCGAATATGATAGCATATTATGAGTATAATATATCAGAAAATAATACTGTAATGTAATATATTAGAATATACCAATAGTATAATATACAAATAGTATAGTATTATAGCATATAATAAATAAAACAGTATACAGTATGCCAAGATAATATAATCAAGGAAACAAACAGACACACATGGTCACCCACTGACGCACTGCAAAAGAGAGCTACCTGCTATTGACTATCCGCTAAACATATCGTTTAAATGTGGGACCGTCAGTGCAAAAAATATTTTTGTCACAAAATACTACTCTGTCCCAAAAGCTGTCTTCCTTGTCAGCATACTCAAGTGCGTATTCCATTCTGGCCTCCATGTGGCGTTCACACAACATTTGCTTACATGCCGCTATACGACAATGAAGCCCAGTGGAGTGATGCCAGTTTTGAACTGTCGCGTGCTCCATTGCAGGGCCAGGTCATCACGTATGCTCGCAGCAGTTGTGAACGGGTCATCATCAATAGCAGCTGCTTTGGCCTGGTTGAGTGAGATACCACGAATAAATGTCGGCCCTACTAATAGATATTAGTCATGGATTTTTTTTCTTGCTTTATACTTTTGTTTACCACATACTTACTCTACATTACGGCATGATTACAGTAAAGCCTCGAATAATGACGGTAATGTGTCCTCCAATATTGCAGTGTAAGGTGAATCATTGTACAGTGGTCCCTCGGTTAACGAACAAAAATTCGGTTAACGAAATTCTTACGAAAATGTTTAAACATGCTTTGGCTTGCTCACCAGCTGGAAGATTAGTCGGCCAATACAGAAATCGGTTCTAGGGCTTACATTCATTAAAATTGGAGTAAATATCAAGAAGGTTGTACTATTCAATAATTTTCCAAGTTTTATATTAAATTTTTTTAGTCATTTTAACACTTATTTAACATAATTGCAGTGCAGGGAACTAGTTTTTGGTGCGCCAATCAGCCGCTTCACTCACCCACTAAGGCCTCAGTTTTTATCTCTGTTCAGTGGAGGAAACATTTTGCATGTGGGTCTCTTGAACACAGAGTATTTCTACGTTTTTACAGTAAAATTATTGGTCATTCTGAAATTTATTCAACATATTGACAATATATAGTGCAGTGCAGTGTTGATTTAAGTGCAATGCAGTGTTGAATTACACCTAGTGAACTTAAAATTTTATGGGTGAAATAACGGCATCAAGCATTTCTCTTTCACCCCCACTTCTAATTCCCATCATCATCATCATCAACCAGGAGCCTTCTACAAACACACCTCAAAGTAAGTGTACTTTACTGCATTTTTTTTTTACTTTGTATGTAATTTCCGGTGAGCTGGAACCAATTACCCAAAATCCCATTGAAACAATGGTTTCAGTTAACGAAATTTTTGATTAACGAACGACCTTCTGGAACGAATTGTGTTCGTTAACCAAGGGACCACTGTATTGTGAATCATTGATTACAATTAAAATAAAGCAATAATAATGAGATGTGTTCCCAAGTGTGACCTTTTTATGTCTTTTGTGTGGCTTTTTACCCTCTTCCTCCCCCCACCTAACAATACAGTAAAAGTCCAAAAATCCGGATGCCAGAAATCCGGACCACCCGAGAATCCGGACTTTTCGAAAACTCATTTTTTAAATTTAGCGGGCTTTTGTGTGTATGTAATAATAATAATAATAATAATAAACGGTTTATTAATAGAGTTGCAGCCGGTGGCTGAAAATATACAGACTTATATTTGGTTTAGACATAATGACAATATGCGTTGAATACATTTACAGAGCTGTACAGTACATAAATCAGGAGTTGTTTATTATTGTAACAATAGATGGGATGGTGCTATTCTTAAATCTATCGGTGCGGGCTCTTATGGGCTGAATTTTGTTGTAGTGGCGGACTGCGCGAAGTGGGTGGGGGGCTGCCGGTGGCAGGAGGTGACGATGACGAGGGTGGTGCATTAGTTGGCTGCCAAACCTTTCCAGTGCTTGGTGGTGGAAGTCACTGAGGGATGGCATTTCCAGGGTGGAGAGAGCATTGGTGTAGCCTGAGTATTCTGCACTGAGCATGATTCTGTAGGCCCTTTTCTGTGCCTTCTCTAGCCGACGTTGTTGGGTGGAGCTGAGAGAAGACGACCAGGCTGGTGACGCATACGTTAGTTTGGGGAGAATAAAGGCGTTGTAGATAGTCCTCAGCTCTGGCGTGGGTGTTCCAAGTGACCTAAGTCATCGTAGAGACGGTACAAGGCTGTCTTGACTGTGTTATTTACATGGGCCTTCCAGTCCAGTTTGTTGTCTATAGTTACACCCAGGAGTTTGGCAAACTGCACCAGCTGGAGAGGATGGGCATCCACTGTGACTGCTGGAGCTTGCACTGGAGTGGTGGCGGTATTGATGTGCATGACTACGGTTTTGGTATGGTTGATGGTGACCTTGTTCTCCGTGGTCCATGTCTGTAGCCTGTCCAGGGTGCCTTGTAGCGATGAGTAGTTTGGTGCGGTGGTGTCCACTGAAACCCCCACAATGCAGTCATCCACGTACTTCCACCAGTGAGGAGTGTCCGATAGAGCGTCGTTGATCACGATGAGGAAGCACAGTGGTCCCATCTTGGTCCCCTGGGGAACACAAGTGAGGTGTTGGAATGTGGAGATCGAGCCCTGATACCTCACTGCCTGACGACGTCCACTCAAGAAATCAGTGAGCCATGAGACCAGGTTGGTGGGCAGCCCTAGTGCAATGGCCTTGTTGATAACAGTGCAGTGATCAACAAGGTCAAAGGCCTTCCTGAAGTCAACAAGGGCAACGGCCAGTGATGTCTTACGTTTCTGCAGGTTTTTGTGCAGGAAATCCAGAAAGCTCACTAAGCAGTGTGATGCATGAGCGCCACAGCTGCACAGCGACAACAAGTGACCACGCAGTCGCCACTTTAAAACAAGCAATGAAACTGTGACAACGTACAGTATGTAATTTTGAGTCCTACTCTTTCCATTTACAGAGTACAAGCCCATAATAATGGCTCCTAAAGAAGATAAATTTCGTTGTGTGAAGAGAAAGAACACATTGAAATTGAGTGACAAACTTGAAATAATTAAGAAACTAGAACGTGGTGTGAGCAATACTGTTCTAATGGAAACATACGACATTGGAAAGTCTACAATTTATGATATCAAAAAGGCAAAGAATAAAATTCTAGAATTCACATCTTCTTCTGAGCCTTACAATAAAATTGCTGAAAGAAAAAGTTTATATTGGGCAAAATTAGAAAATCTTGATAAGTGTTGCATGAATGGTTTTTGTTAAAACGATCAGAAGGTATGGCAATTTCTGGGGCGATGCTTATTGCCAAAGCAAAGTCTTTTAAGGAGCAAATGAACATTGAATCAGAGTGCGCATTTAGTGATTGATGGCTTAGGAATTTCAAGACTCGTCATGGTATTAGACAGTTAGATATTGCTGGAGAAAGACAGTCGGCTGATACACAAGCAGCAACAAAATATAGTGCAACATTTGAAAAAATTGTAACTGACAATGTACCTGTCCATCTCTTCTTTATTCCTCCTTAAATTTTAATTTTAAAAGTACTGCCTGAGAATCAGGAAAATCCGAAAATCCAGACCGACCCAATCCCCAAGCAGTCCAGATTTTTGGACTTCTACTGTACAGTACAATTAATGAAAAATGCAAACTATATTCTTTAAATAGTTTATGAATGCATCTTATACAATATAAATGAATAACAATATGGTCACACAAGAGGAGATGGGACGCCATTGTTTTCGTTAGTGTTTACACCCGGGACGATGGTTCTACATAAGAAACTG
Source organism: Homarus americanus (assembly GCF_018991925.1). Classification (NCBI taxonomy): domain Eukaryota; kingdom Metazoa; phylum Arthropoda; class Malacostraca; order Decapoda; family Nephropidae; genus Homarus; species Homarus americanus. The sequence goes on along the minus strand of NW_024719780.1, from coordinate 36,882 downwards.
AAGAAATTAAGACCCTGGTTGTAGCTGTAGTAAATTTAATGTAAAAAATTAATTTTTATGTTTTAAGTAATGTTATTTAATGTTAATAAATGGAACAATAGAAGTAGCTAACCACTAATGGTAAAGAAAAAAAGTGAGATGGATTGGGAACGCCAAAATATATTTGAGCACTCGAGGAAACAATGTCATTTACCTTAAGAATATGCAAAAAGTTTCATTATTGTTTATTACTGAATATGTATTTGATTGAATTAATCTTTATATATGCGAAATGAACAGTACAATTCATTAATAATACGTAGAATATTAAAACACACAAGAGGATAAGAGACGGCATTGTTGTCAGTGTTTACACCCATAATGTCAGTTATCCACCTGAAACTGAAGAAAATAGGACCCTGGTTGTTGTTGTAGTGAACTTAATGTAAAAAAATTAAAGCCTGTACTGTATGTATGTTTTAAGTACTGTACAGTGGTCCCTCGGTTAACGAACACAATTAGTTCCACAGAATCGTTCATTAACCGAAAATTTTGTTAACCGAATCAATAGTTTCAATGGGATATTGGGTAATTGGTTCCAGCTCACAGAAGTGGGGGTGGAGGAGAAGGGAGAAGAGAAGGAAGTGGGGATGGAGGAGAAATCACCTTTCAGGGGACCCATGCTTGATGCAGTAATTTCACCAATAAAATTTTAAGTTCACTAGGTGTAGTTCAAGATTATTTTATTTAAATCAACACTGCACTGCGCTACATAATATTATCAATATGTTAACTAAATTTCAGAATGACCAATAATTTCAATGTAAAAATGCAAAAATATTAACGACACCAACAAAATCGATGTTCATTCCACTGTCAACAAAGCCAAACTGACGCCTGGTGGATGAGTCAAGCGGCTGATGGGCGCATAAAAAACTAGTTCCCTGTAATGCATATATTATCAATATGTTAACTAAATTTTAAAATAACTAATAATTTTAATATAATAAATGCAAAAATATTAAAGAGCACAACTTTCTTGATATTTACTCAACTGGAAACGAATGTAAATTATAGAACCGATTACTGAATTGGCAGGCTAGCCCATCAGCTGATCAGCTGATGCTCACAACAAAACGTGTTAGGTTAGGAAAACTAAAAGTTAGGTTTAACACTTACGTTAGTAGAAGAGATGGGTCGGCATATGGGGATGGAGGCTGGTTCCGAGGCAGAGGGCAGGCTACTGGCCCTCAGGTGAGTCACCATCACTGTCACCCACACTTGTCAGGGCCTCCCTGACAAATCCCTCAAAGTCATCATCACTGTCTCTACCTCTGTCACTATCACTGGCTTGGGCTGGCTGTGGTGGGTTGCGGGCGAAGAACTCTGTTATGCTTTGCTGACGGCTGGTGTTTATGTTGTCGTGATAAACCTTGAAGTAGGGCTCCATAGTCTGCAACAGCTGGGTAGTGAAGATTTCATACCTGTTTGCGTCAGGGTCGTCGGAAAGGAGGAGCTTGACTTTCTCAATACACTCGATGGCACCCTTAACATTACTATGGGATAAGCGGTGTTCTTCTTGGGATGACGCACCACTTGCCTCTTCACTGACGTCATCATCATCTACCATCTCGTCGGTAGTCACATCAGGATCCCTTATCACCTCCAGGATGTCGTCGTTGGTGGGCTCGGAGAAGCCTGCAGCTGTAACACTCTGCGCAGCTTCTCTGGCAAGGTCCACTGCTACTGCAACAGTCTGAACCTCACCAGTCACAGATTGACTCTGCCTAACGGCCGGAATGCCTTGCAACACATGTCTCCATGCGTGACGAACAGTTGCTACAGACAGCTGATCCCATGCCTCCACCAAGAAGTCCACAGCTTTCTTGATGTTGAATATTCTCCAGAATTGCTTTTAAAGTATTTTTTGCTCTGCCAACTGTTGATCCTCGTCGTCTTCGCTCTTGCTATCGGTGGTGGTGTCACTCAGGTTACGCAACTCTTCCCTGGTGTTGGTGTAGTCATTCAGGAGCTTGAATTTTTTCGTAAAGAATGCAGCTTTTACATTACAGATTAACTCTTGGTCCATGGGCTGTAATATAGACGTAGTGTTGGGAGGAAGGAAGACCACTTTTACGTTGGGGTGACGATCTAACAGTAGGGGCGAGTGTCCTGGTGCGTTGTCCAGCAGCAACAAAATCTTGAATGGCACATTCTGTTGCTCACAGAATTTCTTTACATCGGGAACGAAACAGTCATCAAACCAGGAGAGGGACAGTGTAGAGAACATCCACGCCTTACGTGCGGTCAGCCAGTGGACATTTAGCTTGGTCATGTCCATGCTCTTGTAGGCGTGCGGCTTGCGGGCTGTGTGGATCACCGATAACTTGAGCTTACAGGTACCGGAGGCATTGGTGGTAAACAGGACGGTGATGCGCTCCTTCTGCAACTTCCGGCCCCGAATCTTGCTGGCATTCTTCACAACGAAGGTCTTGGGAGATAACTTTTTCCAAAAAAGACCAGATTCATCCATGTTAAACACCTGGTTGTCGGTGTACTGTCCTTCCTCCATAATCTCACGTAAAAACGGAGGAAATTCCCTAGCCACAACAAGGTCAGCACTAGCTTCTTCACCACCAATGTTGATATTGGTGATCTTGTTCCTCATCTTAAACCTCTGTAACCACCCAGAGGAAGCATTAAAGGGTTTGGGCTCTGTAATTCCCATCTTTCGTGACACTGCAGCATACAGTTCACGTGCGTACTCCTTAACAGAGCGCGTGTCCACCGCCATGTTCCGTCACGCCTGACGCACCAAGTAGCTCACAAGTAATTCTTCCATCTTGAGAAGCACCTGGTTGTGGAAATACTTGATCATAGAAGCACCTGTAGACTTTGTGATCTTCATGTGCTCCTTTATCTTGGCTGCATCCTTCTTTATCGTCCGGATCGTAGATTCGTTCACACCATGCTGGCGCGCCAAATCAACCTGTCTTGTTCCTTTCTCTAACTCTTGGATGATCTTGTACTTCACCTCGTAGCTTAAGGAACGTCGTGTCTTCTTGGGCTTAGGGCGGCTGGGTCCAGGCAAGGAAAGGTTTCTCTCTGGGGGCGGTGGTCCGGTGGAAGCCATTTTACAGAACAATGGATGCACGATTACACGGTGTGGCCTGGAGGGATGAAACTGCCACGGCTAGGTCAAGCGTCGTCTTTCCTCCCTCCCTCCCTCCCCCGGGTGGACACGTCATATTACTTTAAACCAATTACAGCTAGCAGAGGAGGGAGGTAGGGATGCATGGCCAATCACAGTCCGATACGTCATATGATGTCACTGATAATGCAACAGAGACATGCACTGCGCAACCTTACCGAGCGGCTTGCGGAGGCGGGAGCAGGCGGGTGGGGCGAATCTAAAAATAGCGTCGAGCCGGACACTCTCCGCGTTAAGGGGTACACGCACCGCGGAATGTGAGCATCCCGGGTTCCGGCAGGGTACCGCGTAAACGTGGAAACGCGGAATGTGGGACCGCGTAAAGTGAGGGTTGACTGTAGTTATAATTTACATGAAACTATTTTTTTATTCTATTTTCGTCGTAAATACGAAGAAAATAATGGCATAAATCAAATTGGGTCCTTAATTAACCAGGGTCATAAATATAAATCGTCGTTAGTAGAACCATCGTTATCGGAGGCTTTCCTGTACAAATAAACCCAATCAACCTGGTCCTCCTCCAGGGTAGTGCTGCGTGATTGGCTGCTCCGTTGCCAATCAGCTGTAGCCCCAGTCTCCGGGTATCACCTGATCCATAGAGAGGAGGTATTCCGGGGTACAACGACCCGCTGGGCAATTTCAGAAATGCTGTGACCCTCATTGTAAAGGGGGACAATGGCCCCCTGCGTTTCCTGTGAGGTTTCCATGATGAATGGCATGAGAAATATAAAATCGTCACATGTTGGCTCTGATATGGTTCATAATCAGCAATGGAGCGTCTCGTGAACCAGGTTCATAATCAACGAACTCGGTCTCATGATTAGATTATTAGGTGGGAATAAAGTGTCAAAATGAATCATGCACTGCAACCATAGCCCGTGTAAACTACATTGCTATGTAAGCCATATATCAGGAGCGGTAACAACTGTCTCCCTATACTGTGAGACAATAATCATATATATAACTGATAAATTATTCCCATATGGTAACAAACCTCCTATGATGGGTACTGAATGGTGGTGGGTGAGGACAGGCATACCAACCCCGAGATGTCACTAGTCACACGTAAAATTTCGCAGCATATCGACCCCCACCAGCACAGATAGTTGTTTTAGCTACTGTACATATTTAGAGGAAAATTACAATCAGATTGCTGTAAAATAGCTACAGTACTTTATTCAGGAATAATGTGCTATGGTAATTGGTAATTAAATGCTAATTACAGTTTCTATAAATGCTGTTATTAGTGTGTTTTTATATTTTTAACATAAGTATGGCATAGATTAAGTGGTTGCACAAAGCAAGAATGGGTAAATATTAGCTCACAGCTGGTATGAGTTAATCATGGTATTAACCCTCTTGTGCAAGAGATAAGTTTTAAGATATCCAGTTCCAAGACCACATCTCCGAGGCCCCCAGGGCAGGCGAGACAGCACACGGTATACGGTACAGCTCCTCCCCGACTTACGATGGGGTTAGGGACCCAAATCCAGGTCGTAAATCGAAATGGTCTTAAGTCGAAAATGCATAAATAATACATAGAAAATCTAAAATGGGTGTCTCTTTTTCTTCTCAGCACCACAAAACTCTCACTTTTAAGCTTGCCAGCCATTTTAAAGTGAATTACAAACGAAAATTTTGTCTGTGTCCCGACGTTGGAACTCGAAAATACGTAATTTGACAAAATTTTGGTACAACTGAGGCAGGTCGTAAGTGCTGGTGGTCGTAAATCAGGGAGGAGCTGTATATATATATTTTTTTTTGCTGTATCAATTTTCCCCCAGATTTTGCTTTTAATGGCATAAACCATATATCTTTGGCTTCGAAACTGATTGTTCAGCAACATAAGCCTCCACCAAAAAGAATAATACAAGTATAGGTAAATGGATATTTTTTGTCATTTCTAATAAACATGAAAAAAAAATACACACTACTCTAATGCGTTCACAACCTCCTAGCTCAAAATTGTTTGAGCCAAATTTGTAAGTACAGGTTGTACTTCTCTAGTGCGGCATTCTGTGATCCGGAAACTCCCTTGGTTCGGCACGATTTTAGTTTGTCCAATAGGTAGATACAGTTCTTCTTCTTCTTCTTCTTCTTCTTCTTCTTCTTCTTCTTCTTCTTCTTCTTCTTCTTCTTCTTCTTCTTCTTCTTCTTCTTCTTCTTCTTCTTCTTCTTCTTCTTCTTCTTCTTCTTCTTCTTCTTCTTCTTCTTCTTCTTCTTCTTCTTCTTCTTCTTCTTCTTCTTCTTCTTCTTCTTCTTCTTCTTCTTCTTCTTCTTCTTCTTCTTCTTCTTCTTCTTCTTCTTCTTCTTCTTCTTCTTCTTCTTCTTCTTCTTCTTCTTCTTCTTCTTCTTCTTCTTCTTCTTCTTCTTCTTCTTCTTCTTCTTCTTCTTCTTCTTCTTCTTCTTCTTCTTCAGCTTCTTCCTTCTTCTTCCTTCTTCTATTTGTTCTTCTTCTTCTTCTTCTTCTTCTTCTTCTTCTTCTTCTTCTTCTTCTTCTTCTTCTTCTTCTTCTTCTTCTTCTTCTTCTTCTTCTTCTTCTTCTTCTTCTTCTTCTTCTTCTTCTTCTTCTTCTTCTTCTTCTTCTTCTTCTTCTTCTTCTTCTTCTTCTTCTTCTTCTTCTTCTTCTTCTTCTTCTTCTTCTTCTTCTTCTAACTTCTTCTTCTTCTTCTTCTTTATTTGCTAGCCTTCTTCTTCTTCTTCTTCTTCTTCTTCTTCTTCTTCTTCTTCTTCTTCTTCCTTCTTCTTCTATTTCTTCTTGCTTCAACTTCTTCTTCTTCTTCTTCTTCTTCTTCTTCTTCTTCTTCTTCTTCTTCTTTTCTTCTTCTTCTTCTTCTTCTTCCTTCTTCATATTTAACCTAACTTCCTTTAGCTAACCTTTAACTATTATTTAACTTCTTCTTCTTTATTTAACTATTTATTTAACTATTATTTCAGCTATTTATTTATTTATTATTATTTATTTATTCTTCTTCTTCTTCAACCTATTCTTCTTCTTCTTCTTCTTCAACTATTTCTTCTTTATTATTAACTTCTTCCTTTTTTTTCTTCTTTTTTTTTTCCTTATCTGAATTATTATTATTATTACAGGAGTATTAAATTTTTGCCCCTCAGGCCCCAATGTGGGTCAGTGACCTATGCCCGGGTGGGCTAATCCCAGTAAAAAAAAACAACAATAAAGCCGCGGGAAATTAAGGTTTGTTTACATCCGGCAGTTCGGCTGCTCTGTCTCTCTGCTTGTCTATACAGAGTACAACATTTAACCCTTCAATATATATGAGCAGTAAATAAGTGTTGCTTTCATATTCTTATGTAGAGTAATGACGATATGTTTTCACATGTGCGCACTTATATATGCGCAGTCTCACTTTTTTTGTACCATTAATGGTTAGCTACTTATATTGTTCCATTTATTAACATTAAATAACATTACAGGTACTTCAAACAACCATATTAATTTTTTTACATTAATTTTACTACAGCTACAATCAGGGACTTATTTTCTTCAGTTTTATATGTAGAACCAATCAGTCACTGGTTTTGTAAGCTTTAACATAAACAATGCCGGCAGCCGTCTCGTCTCCTCGTGTGTTTTAATATTCCACGTATTATTAATAAATTGTATTGTTAATTTTGCACACACAAACATTAGATCAATAAAAACAAATTCAGAAACATTAATTAAAATATATATGAACAGTAAATAAGCATTGCTTTCATATTCTTATGTATAAGTAATGACGATATGTTTTCATGTGTGCGCACTTACATACGCGATCTCTCTTTTTTCTTTACCATTATCGTTAGCTACTTCTATTGTTCCATTTATTAACATTAAATAACATTACTTAAATCAACCATATTAATTTTACTACAGCTACAACCAGGGTCTTATTTTCTTCAGTTTTATATGTAGAACCAGTCAGTCACTGGTTTTGTAATTAACGAAAACAATGCTGTGTCATTTCCTAGTGTGTTTTAATATTCTACGTATTATTAATGAATTGTATTGCTCATTTTTACACACATAAACATTAATTCAATAAAAAAGACATTCAGTAATAAACAATAATGAATCTTTTGTGTGTGTGTGTGTGTGTGTGTGTGTGTGTGTGTGTGTGTGTGTGTGTGTGTGTAACCAGTATAATTTACATACAGTACTGTATAATGTAAAATTATGAACATTCAATATTCAATGACCTGTAGAGGGTAAAGGTTGTTCATAGGTTATAGCCGTATTAAACATCCCGCGGATGTTTTGTCTAGCCCGAGTGTCGCAGTATGATGCAACTCTCTCTCTCTCTCAGTACTGTAGTTGGTATTTATTTAAACACTAAATAGATTGCTCATTTGTGGTAATTGGATACTTTGCTTCACACTTGCAATGCATCAAGTATGTTAGATAGATAGTTAAGTAATATATAGATAATGGCACCACCAGTTAAGAGTGATTCATGGGTCAAGGAGATCATTTACCAGCTGGTGTTTTATAAACGTTATGTAAACACCGCTGACTGTAGTTTTGCTTGACACTCCACGAATATGACCACTTCCTCCTTCGAGAACCTTCTAAAAGCTTGACTCATAGATCGCTATGGAGGTGAGTGCAGGAATTACTCTCTACGAGAGTGGCAAAACCAAGCCCCTTAGTTAGTCTTGAACTGGACCCCTTTGATCAAGTATCTATGCCTGGACCACCTCAATACAGGCACACCTAACACAGAGCCTACCTCAGTTTCTAGCGCAACCCACGAGAATGGTGCCAGTAATAGATCAAGGAGCAAGTCTAATTAACTGTACAGTATTTAGACTTGTAAATATCACACTGTACATATACACCAGTTTTGGGTATAATATATCCCCCTTTTGTGGAAGAAGTGACCGCTCTGTTGAACCATAATTATCGACAGTCTCGGGCATCCTACTGATATCAACGGGACTCTAAATAACTACAGTGGTCCCTCGGTTAACGAGCTCAATCCGTTCTAGAAGGTTGCTCGTTAACCGAAAAACTCGCTAACCCAAACCATTGTTTCAATGGGTTTTTGGGTAATTAGTTCCAGCTCACCGAAAATTGCTTAAATTCAACAAAAAAGGTAGAAAAGTACACTTACTTTGAGGTGTGTATGTAGAAGGCTCCTGGATGATGATGATGATGATGATGGGAATTAGAATGAGGGTGGAGGAGAAGGGAGAAGAGAAGGCATTGGGGTGGATGAGAAGTCACCCCATGGCACCATTTCACCCATAAAATTTTAGTTCACTTGGTGTAATTCAAGATTATTTTCTTTAAATCAACACTGCACTGCATTATATATTGTCAATATGTAAAATAAATTTCAAAATGACCAATAATTTGCATGCAAACACAGAAAAAAGCATTTAGTTGAAGAGAGTCTCAAGCAAGATGTTACCTCCACTGAAAAGTCAGAGACTGGCGCCTGTTTGGTGTGTTGACAGGCTGGATGGCGCGCATAAAACTAGTTTCTTTACCTTCAATTATGTTCAATAATGACTAAAAAAATTAATATTAAACTTTTAAAATTATTGAATAGTATAAACTTCTTGATATTTACTAAAATGGTAAGGAATATAAGCCCTAGAACCGATTACTGTATTGGCGGACCAATACTACAGCTGGTGGACCGCCAAATGCAAGCGAAAACATGTTGAGGTCGGCTCTTAAGAAACTCGTTAATCGAGGGATTGCTCGTTAACCGAATTTAAGAATCTTATGGAAGGTAACTCGTTAACCGAGGCGCTTGTTAACCGAGGGACCACTGTACAAGCAAATTAATATTTAGTGAGACTGTATACTGATAAATATCACTCCTCACAGCCCTACAAGCCACAGGCCTGTGTGTGTGTGTGTGTGTGTGTGGCATGCATGACTATGTCGTCACATCAACACTCTTGCTGATTGGACAAATATTATAGAATAAAAATTAAAACTCGAAAACTGTAAATATCTGACAGAAACATTATAGAATAAATTATAAATTTTTTCTTTCTCCCTATATGTGACTCAATATTCGTTAGATGTTGGCAACTACTAAATAATAACTGGTAACTAGGTGTGTGTGTGTCATCACCTCCGCACATGCTGAGTCACCGGTAAAATTATCGTTCCAGTCATGCACCTATTTGGAAGTCATTCAAACCACATAAAAAACCATCAGAAAACCAACCCCCACAGTCACCACCTCACCACACAGTTAGACATCACCTCACAACACACTGAGCAACCATTTCCTCACCCACATCCAGTCACGAGTCACTACTGTATGTCCCTCTCACTTAGTCATCACCACCACCAATAAGTCACTATATCACCAGTCATCATCACCGAGTCATCTCATTCCACTGATTCACTGCCTTACCACACACTAAGTCACCATCTAACAAATCATCACCAAAGTACAATGACTCACCATACACTGAGTCAACGCCTCATAGTTACCCGTTATTATTTAGTAGTTGCCAACATCTAACTGAATATTGAGTCACATATAGGGAGAAAAAAAATTTATAATTTATTCTATAATGTTTCTGTCAGATATTTACAGTTTTTGAGTTTTAATTTTTATTCTATAATATTTGTCCAATCAGCGAGAGTGTTGATGTGACGTCATAGTCATGCATGCCAATCAGCATGAGTTTCGATTTGCGGCCAGTTGGAAGATAGTGTCTGTGTAAGAAGGATGTACATTGGCTGATTGGAGCATTATCCAGTGCATTTTGGACAATGAAGCAGTAACCGTTGATATTTTTAGGGCTCACGTCACGCGGCCAATCAAAAACGTTTTTGCTTTTGGAACCAATTAAAATGATTTTGGGTTTAATTCAGAGTATATTTGGCCCACTCAAAATCGAGTTTTATTTTGGGTCTCTCATATTTTGAAATTCAAGTTCAGTTCCGACCATGGAAGTCTGCGATGGATGTCACTTAAAGTATATGGAGCTAATTGCGAGTTTTTGGAAAAAAAAGTAGAAACTATAGCATTTTGTCGATCGCATGGTGTTCTTCCAACCTCAGTAAAGTGTACTAAGAGCAAGACTGAATATAAATATCGCAAAGACCAACATATGTGGCGTTGTGTAAGAATCCCAGAATCCAACGACGAACAAGAACCAGGCCAATAAGGTAAGAAATAAGCGATTCCATCATATGGTGAGTCAGTTAGGTTAGGTTAGGTTTTTTTTTTTATTTTTTTTAGTCGCTTAGCCACTTTTTTTGGGAAAACGTCAAACGAAAAAAATAAAAATAAAAAAAACCGGCTTACTTCCGCCAAAAATGAAGGTCATATTCGGTCCAAACACACACAAATACACTAGAAAAATATATTTTATACTTGCTAAAAGTGAACGGTGTGACAATGCAAATTTACCGTTATATTTGTATTTAACATGATGATTTACGCTAGAAAAACCTATTTTCAATAATCAGTTGCCTGGTGTCATTTTCTAAATACTGACCCTGGTTACACATACACGAGCTGAGACAGAACAACACATTTAGCCACAGAAAGCTGAGGTCTTACTCGTAACAATGGCATGATGTAAACAAAACCATCTAGTACTCACATGTTTTGGCTTGAAATTGGCCGGTTTTCCGATTACACCACAAAGAATCTTGACCTCTGTTAAAAATATAGTATTTGTCAGTTTGTAAGAGCTCCATATCTCCGAGCTTCGCACCACAAGCAACACATATATGTTATTTGACACATCGATTGCACCCAGACATGTCACACCTATTTGGCCCACTCCCCCAACATGAAGAATGAGAAAACGGAGTTTTCTCTTACTCATAAAATATGTTTGATTTTCACTTTTCATTATCAATGTGTTATTTTCTACAATATTTAATAGTATATTTTATTAATAATATGACGAATTTATTCCTGTTATACTCAAAGAGGTAAAATTATCCACTTATAGTTGCTATGAAAAAGATGGCTGCTGGAGTCTGAGCTCAATACCTAGCGCCCTGTTTAAAAATACACTACCATTATAAATTGTAAATACAAACAAAGAGAGATGTTGGTGTGAAAGAATTCTCGGGGAAGGGTAGGGTCACAATAATATTATGTGAAATGCACTTACCTGTAGTGAGAGAAAGGGAAGTAAAGGATTGCAAAAAGTAGAAGTAATAAAGAAAATATAATTCTGCGAGACATACCTCACATTTGTCTGAATAATTCAAGGGTTTTATCCAACCTTGACTCACATAATCGCATTCATCAAAAACACCTATGTTTTGTTTCTTCACCATTTCCACCACTCGTTATTGTGCATGTAGTGAGTCATCTTCAGGTACCGTCTTCACTCACGTTGCAAGGCTCCAGTTCCGTCTGTCCAACGTCTGCTTCGACCATAGGCAATCTTCCGTCCATTCATTACTTTACTTTTACTTTATCCTATTCACTTTTTTTTTAGTTTAACAAATTTATTGAGAAAGCTTGGAGTACAGTTTGCCTATTCAGAGTAATTCGGTCAGGTCTTGACACTAGGGTGGTATCACTTCTCACTGCCATACAGGAGAGAGGTTCATATACAAAGGAATACATCATTTTCATTAACAGTATATATAGGGCAGATTCATGTGGGTGATGTCACTGTTCACTGCCACGTAGGACAGAGGTTCATACACAAAGAGACCTGGCAGTTGTAGCATTAGTAAATATGACAAATTTTGTGACGAGAGGTACTGGTATGGCCGGTATAAGGACAGAGCCAGACAATGTGATGTACTTTTACTTTTATCCTCTTCGCCACTGATCGGCTTGTTAGCCGCTTGGGCGATCGGTCACGTCTCTGATTACTTTTCCTTTTCATTTATCTTCTTCACCAAAAGATCGGCTCGCTAGCCGCCCGGGCGATCGGAAACGTCTCTGTCACGCACTGTTGGCAAACATTGGGCATGCACCGGCTCCAGAATGTACATGAACCCGCTCCAGTGTTGGTCAAGTCTTGTCTTGAAAGAGCTCACACTCGGCGCCGTCACAACACTCTCTGGTAGATTGTTCCAAGAGTTTAAAACCCTCACTCCGAAAAACTTTGCCCTCACCCTCACGGTTTTCTGGACTTGCGGCTTCTTCAATCTTCAGCTGTGACCCCTTGTGGGGCGAGCGTTCGCCAGCTCCAAGGAAGGACACTCAACTGAGTAGTGCCCCCTGAGATGCTTATACACCTCAACTAGGTCACCCCTTGCCCGTCTGTAGTATAAGCTAGGCAAGTTTAGGCGCTCCAATCTCTCAGGGTAGCTGAGGTGACGAAGTGCAGGCACCAGTCTGGTGGCCCTCCTTTGAACATTTTCAACCAACTGACAGTCCATAGCATATCTCGGGGACCAGATGGGGTGACAGTACTCCAGATGGGGAAGCACTTCACTCCTGATGATCGTTACGAGGGACGGACCGTCTAGATATCTGAACGATCTTCTTATAAGACCCAATAATTTATTTGCCTGACTTACCTTCTTATCGCAATGGCCCGAGAACTTCAGCTCAGTGTCAACATACACACCTAGGTCCTTCTCACACACAGTCTCATCGTGGCGAGAATTAGGCTAGGATACAGACACATCTGGCAGGTTAGTAAGGCTGTACCCATACCGGAACACTCAGTATGTAAACTTTGTGATAAACCTTTAAAGCATACCTGTACACTTGAACACTATATTATTGAATGTGACACTGTCAAAGACTTCAGGCCACCTGGCTTATTGTATCATGAACTTTGTAATTACTACATTGAATCGGGGGTGCTTGAGGACATTCTTGCTGTTTATCCCAAATTTGCTAGCCCACTCAGATTAGTCTTCAATTAGAATATGACGTCCAATGTATATGAACCACTGTCTTGCATTGTAACGACCACGGTCTTACACGTCAGTTAGCGCCAAAATCAAATGATTCATATTACGCTCAATAGCCCACAAAACATGTAACTCGGCTTTCGTTTGAGTCCTCCATCTGAGGAGTCCGTTTTCACATCACTTCAAGACACCTCAGTCCTCCGTTATCCCATTTTCTCTGACTTACTGAAACCAACCTCTCTATAAAATGAATTTGAGTGTGAGAGAGAACACCCTTGTTTTGAGTCAACTTAGATATGTCTGTTTACAGTTGGAACATTCAAGATCCATTGTGAGTGGGGTAGAACGCTTCAACTGTCCTTATTTCGTGTCATAGGTGCCACAGAGACTTTAAATTTTATTTTGTTTGTGTGCTTTCTCAAGGACTGAATCTGTGTTTATAATACACCACTCACAGGGAGATACAGTGTACACAATGATAGTTCATAGTGTCATCAGTGACCGCGGAAGTTGTAAATAACTTAAAGTGAGCGCTCACTAGCAAGCAAGCTGGAAAGGCACCGTGCCAGCTGAAACCAAGTCGTGTCATAGGTGCCACAGAGACTTTAAATTTTATTTTGATTGTGTGCTTTCTCAAGGACTGAAACTGTGCCTACAATACACCATTCACAGGGAGATACAGTGTACGCAGTCACAGACGACAACTCCATAGGCAACAGAGAGTAGCTAAGTACTTTTTCTCTCTTTATTTTTTTAAATAGGTGTAGATTTATACACAGTCTGCACCCCTCCCCCCCCCCTCATAACAACAACAACAACCATGAGTTTGATATGTGATTACTGCAGGGAGACGTCGGATATGGAGGATACAGGCCTGACTAATGCAACGTTTAGGAAGTTACTAACTGCCGTAAAGCATGATGGCTGTTGCTGGTATTGCTCTGGCTGCTAGATAAACAGCGGGCGGGTCGTGTTGCGTCTCTGTAACAAAGCGTGTTCGGCATCCGGGCCTTCGATGTAGAGCGGCAGAAATTGGACAGTGATTACATAAGTTCGTCAAGATCGTCTTAGTGAGGTGAAAGTGTAAATCGATGTCGGACTTTTCATGCTAGACACGATTGTATTTTTGAAAACTCAATTTCCACCGAGTTGGAGGTACAGCCAGGGTCACAGGCCTATAACCACACAATCACTGCCACATGACAAAGCTTTTATTTTATTTTATTTTTTAGGGTGTTGTGGTCACGGCTGTGATAAAGGCCAACCAGGGAGTGTAGTACTGTGCCTTCAGTTAAATCAGTTCATAGTTGTCATCAGTGAATGCAGAAGAGACTATAATAACTTAAAGTGAATACATATTGGCATTCAAGCTGGTAAGGACAACTGCCAGCCTATTCGTGTCATAGGTGCCACAGAGACTTTAAATTTTATTTTGTTTGTGTGCTTTCTCAAGGACTGAATCTGTGTTTATAATACACCACTCACAGGGAGATACAGTGTACACAATGATAGTTCATAGTGTCATCAGTGACCGCGGAAGTTGTAAATAACTTAAAGTGAGCGCTCACTAGCAAGCAAGCTGGAAAGGCACCGTGCCAGCTGAAACCAAGTCGTGTCATAGGTGCCACAGAGACTTTAAATTTTATGTTGATTGTGTGCTTTCTCAAGGACTGAAACTGTGCCTACAATACACCATTCACAGGGAGATACAGTGTACGCAGTCGCAGACGACAACTCCATAGGCAACAGAGAGTAGCTAAGTACTTTTTCTCTCTTATTTTCTTTGAAATAGGTGTAGATTTATACACAGTCTGCACCCCCCCCCCCCACAACAACAACAACCATGAGTTTGATATGTGATTACTGCAGGGAGACGTCGGATATGGAGGATACAGGCCTAACTAATGCAACGTTTAGGAAGTTACTAACTGCCGTAAAGCATGATGGCTGTTGCTGGTATTGCTCTGGCTGCATAGTCAAGGTGAATGAAGCGATTGCAATCCATAAGGGAACGAGTTCTCTAGGGACGAAAATAGATGAAGCAGGAGCCCTGCTGGTTGACAAACTGGAGCAAGTTGAGAAAGAGATCCTTGCTAAGACTGAGGAAGTAGCTAATAGAATGGAGGTGGTTGCTAAGAGGAGTTATGCTGACGTATTAGGAGGGCCACGGGGGAGGGCGGAGAGTAATGCAGAATCAGTACAGGTTCTACAGCAGATTGGGACTCTGAAAAAGTGTGTCGAAGAAATGAAAATTAACGCACTTACTGTTAGGGGAGAGGAGGAACACCAGGAACGGCTCCAGCGCAGGAACAATGTAATAGTTTTTGGAGTCCCAGAGAGCCAGGCAGAGGGAACTGTGAGTAAGGAAACACACGACAAGGTGCTGTTTCAAAATATTTGCACAGAGGTTCTGAAGATTCCAGCAACCCCTCAGGATGTGAGGAGACTGGGACAAAAGCAGGGGGCTAAACCTCGCCCCCTCAGGATCACACTAGGGAGTGAGGAGGAGAAATGGCAAGTTATTCGGCAGGCAAAAAACTTAGCAAGGAGCGAGGCATTTCGGGATGTATTTATTCACCCAGACCGCACGGTAATGCAAAGGGAACAGCACAAGAAGCTCCTGCAGGACTTGAAGCAGAAGAGGGAGGAGTCGAGGAGGAACGGGGACAGGTGCACATGGGTTATACTCAGGGGGAGGGTAGTGGAAACAAGTGTGCCGACACAGGGCCAGGGGGCAGCAGTGCACCCTCCACCCACTCAACCCTCCACCCGGGAGGCGGCACCAGCTCAGCCTACCGGACAGGAGGGAACGAGCGCCGTGTAAACAATGACATTTTTAACCACACCCTGCAAAATACAGTGTACTTAGCAAATGCTGCAGCTTCTGAGAATGTGGGTGGAGCGGGTTTATTACTAAGAGCAGAGACGTTACCGAGAACAAATTCTGGCTTGAATGTCATGTACACTAATACTGACACGTTCCTTGATAAGAGAGAGGAGTTTGAAACACTACTAAGAGTACACCAACCAGATATTGTAGGAGTTGTAGAACTGTTGTACAAGAACAGGAGAATCGACCCAGAGGAATGTGAGTTCAGTATTGCTGGATATGACTCATTTACGAACCTAACTCAAGAATCCTGCAGGAGGGGTGTGGTTATCTACGCTAGGCAAGACCTTAGAGCCAGCCAGGCGAGGGTACAGGGAGAGGATGTTTTTGAAGAGTCCAAGTGGTGTAAAATTAAATTAAAGGGAGGGGACTTACTTTTCGTCAGGTGTATCTACAGATCCCCGAACTGTGGCCCACTAAATCAAAGGAACTTAAGAACCTTAATAAACAATGCGGCGATGCTCAACCCCAGCCACCTCCTTATCATGGGGGACTTTAACTATGGCGACATCGACTGGAGAAACGAGTCCACCCCGAATGACTTGAATAATCCTGCTACTCTTTTTGTAGAAACTCTGAGAGATAATTTTCTGTTCCAACATGTTAGAGACCCGACACATTACAGAGGAGAGCAAACACCCAAGCCACTTGACCTCATCATAACAAACGAGGAGGGTATGGTGGCCAAACTGGAACACCTTGCCCCAGTTGGCACCAGTCACCATACAGTGTTGTCATTCAGATTTAACTGTTACCTAGTTCAAGATAAGGCCAGGCCAAGGTGCAAATATTACAAGGGAAATTACAATGGGATGAGGGAAGAGATGAGGGGTATCAACTGGCCTGACTTATTAAGGTACAAGAACGCAGACACTACGCTGAATATCATAACTAGTAAAATGACCCATTTGATCGATAAATATATACCCAAGACCAAACCCAGTGCTTCTAGGAATACGAGGGGATCCCTACACATGAACCATGCGGCGGTCGACAAAATTAAGAAGAAAACCCAGAAATTCAAGACGTGGGTTGGGTCAAACGATGAGCAAGACAGGAGGATGTATGCAAGAGCCAGAAACCAAGCAAAGATAGAGTGTAGGAGGGCTGAAAAGGAGTTCCAAAGGCTGGTTGCACGCGAGGTCAAGTCAAACCCAAAGGCGTTTTACCGCTATGCAAAGTCGAAATTGAAAACGCGAGTAGGAGTATCAGACCTGAGGCTTGAAGATGGTAGTTACGCAGATTCTGACCAGGATAAAGCTGAGGCATTGAACAGCTTCTTTTCCTCAGTGTTCACAAGAGAGGATGCAACTAACCTTCCTGCGTTTGAGGACAGACGGTTCGACACAGCACTGACCCACATTGTGTTCACAGAAGAGGGTATTAGAAATAAACTGTCCAGGCTAAAGGTCCATAAGAGTCCTGGACCTGACATGGTGCATCCTAGAGTGCTAAGAGAGCTGTGCAACGAGCTTGCAGAGCCCCTGAAGATTCTGTTTTGTAAATGCCTGGATGAACAAATGGTCCCCAGTGAATGGAAAGTGGCTTATGTGAGTCCTATCTTCAAGAAGGGCGATAGGCACTCCACGAACAACTATAGACCGGTGAGCCTGACCAGCATAATATGTAAAGTACTTGAGAGTATTATCAGAGATGCAGCGATGGAACATCTACTACGAAACAACCTTGTAAAAGATTGCCAACACGGTTTTATGCCGGGGCGCTCTTGCTTGACACAATTGCTCAAGGTATTGGATATTTGGACCCATATTCTAGAACGGGGTGGTAATATCGACAATATTTACCTAGATTTTGCCAAGGCTTTCGACAGTGTACCCCACGAAAGGCTGAAAATCAAACTGGAAGGGTACGGAATTCGGGGAAATGTCCTAGCGTGGATAGAAGACTTTCTACATGACCGCAAGCAATGTGTGGTGATTAATGGCACGAAATCGTCATCTGTACCTGTAACAAGTGGGGTACCGCAGGGTAGTGTATTGGGCCCGCTGTTGTTTGTTTGTTTCATAAATGATATGCCTGACGTTGTACACTCCTCCATACAAATGTTTGCCGATGATGGCAAGTTATTTCGGGAAATTAAGAACCAAGCGGACTGTGAAGAGCTGCAGAAGGACCTCTGTGGGCTCCAGGAATGGTCGAAGGAATGGCTGCTGAGATTCAATGTCACGAAGTGTAAGAGGATGCACCTGGGGCGTACCAACGGTAAGGAGGCGTACCATATGTCCCAACGGGATGAAGAAAATGTACTAGTTGAGACTGTGTGTGAGAAGGACCTAGGTGTGTATGTTGACAATGAGCTGAAGTTCTCGGGCCATTGTGAGAAGAAGGTAAATCAGGCAAATAAATTATTGGGTCTTATAAGAAGGTCGTTCAGATATCTAGACGGTCCGTCCCTCGTGACGATCTTCAGGAGTGAAGTGCTTCCCCATCTGGAGTACTGTCACCCCATCTGGTCCCCGAGATATGCTAGGGACTGTCAGTTGGTTGAAAATGTTCAAAGGAGGGCCACCAAACTGGTGCCTGCACTTCGGCACCTCAGCTACCCTGAGAGATTGGAGCGCCTGAACTTGCCTAGCTTATACTACAGACGGGCAAGGGGGGACCTAGTTGAGGTTTATAAGCATCTCAGGGGGCACTACTCAGTTGAGTGTCCTTACTTGGAGCTGGCGGACGCTCGCCCCACAAGGGGTCACAGCTCAAGATTGAAGAAGCCGCAAGTCCAGAAAACCGTGAGGGCAAACTTTTTCGGAGTGAGGGTTGTAAACTCTTGGAACAATCTACCAGAGAGTGTTGTGACGGCACCG
The DNA here is from genome assembly GCF_018991925.1 of Homarus americanus. Taxonomy (NCBI): domain Eukaryota; kingdom Metazoa; phylum Arthropoda; class Malacostraca; order Decapoda; family Nephropidae; genus Homarus; species Homarus americanus. Next base: position 18,157 of record NW_024719780.1, on the reverse strand, counting down.
AGTGTGAGCTCTTTCAAGAGAAGACTTGACCAACACTGGAGCGGGTTCAGGTACATTCAGGAGCCGGTGCATGCCCAGTATTTGCCAACAGTGCGTGACAGAGACGTGACCGATCGCCCGGGCGGCTAGCGAGCCGATCTTTTGGTGAAGAATATAAATGAAAAGAGACGTGACCGATCGCCCAAGCGGCTAACAAGCCGATCAGTGGCGAAGAGGATAAAAGTAAAAAGTAAAAGTAAAGCATGATGGCTGTTGCTGGTATTGCTCTGGTTGCATAGTGAAGGTGAATGAAGCGATTGCAAGCCATAAGGGAACGAGTTCTCTAGGGACGAAAATAGATGAAGCAGGAGCCCTGCTGGTTGACAAACTGGAGCAAGTTGGGAAAGAGATCCTTGCTAAGACTGAGGAAGTAGCTGATAGAATGGAGGTGGTTGCTAAGAGGAGTTATGTTGACGTATTAGGAGGGCCACGGGGGGGGGGGCGGAGAGTAATGCAGAATCAGTACAGGTTCTACAGCAGATTGGGACTTTGAAGAAGTGTGTCGAAGAAATGAAAATTAACGCACCTACTGTTAGGGGAGAGGATGAACACCAGGAACGGCTCCAGCGCAGGAACAATGTAATAGTTTTTGGCGTCACCGAGAGCCAGGCGGAGGGAACTGTGAGTAAGGAAACACACGAAAAGGTGCTGTTTCAAAAAATTTGCACAGAGGTTCTGAAGATTCCAGCAACCCCTCAGGATGTGAGGAGGCTGGAACAAAAGCAGGGGGCTAAGCCTCGCCCCCTCAGGATCACACTAGTGAGTGAGGAGGAGAAATGGCAAGTTATTCGGTAGGCAAAAAACTTAGCAAGGAGCGAGGCATTTCGGGATGTATTCATTCACCCAGGCCGCACGGTAATGCAGAGGGAACAGCACAAGAAGCTCCTGCAGGACTTGAAGCAGAAGAGGGAGGAGTCGAGGAGGAACGAGGACAGGTGTACATGGGTTATACTCAGGGGGAGGGTAGTGGAAACAAGTGTACCGACACAGGGCCAGGGGGCAGCAGTGCACCCTCCACCCACTCAACCCCCCACCCGGGAGGCGGCACCAGCTCAGCCTACCGGACAGGAGGGAACGAGCGCCGTGTAAACAATGACATTTTTAACCACATCCTGCAAAATACAGTGTACTTAGCAAATGCTGCAGCTTCTGAGAATGTGGGGGGAGCGAGTTTATTACTAAGAGCAAAGATCGTTACCGAGAACAAATTCTGGCTTGAATGTCATGTACACTAATACTGACACGTTCCTTGATAAGAGAGAGGAGTTTGAAACACTACTAAGAGTACACCAACCAGATATTGTAGGAGTTGTTGAACTGTTGTACAAGAACAGGAGAACCGACCCAGAGGAATGTGAGTTCAGTATTGCTGGATATGACTCATTTACGAACCTAACTCAAGAATCCTGCAGGAGGGGTGTGGTTATCTACGCTAGGCAAGACCTTGGAGCCAGCCAGGCGAGGGTACAGGGAGAGGATGTTTTTGCAGAGTCCAAGTGGTGTAAAATTAAATTAAAGGGAGGGGACTTACATATCGTCGGGTGTATCTACAGATCCCCAAACTGTGGCCCACTAAATCAAAGGAACTTAAGAACCTTAATAAACAATGCGGCGATGCTCAACCCTAGCCACCTCCCTATCATGGGGGACTTTAACTATGGCGACATCGGCTGGAGAAACGAGTCCACCCCGAATGACTTGAATAACCCTGCTACTCTTTTTGTAGAAACTCTGAGAGATAATTTTCTGTTCCAACATGTGAGAGACCCAACACATTACTGAGGGGAGCAAACACCCAAGCCACTTGACCTCATCATAACAAACGAGAAGGGTATGGTGGCCAAACTGGAACACCTTGCCCCAGTTGGCACCAGTCACCATACAGTGTTGTAATTCAGATTTAACTGTTACCTAGTTCAAGATAAGGCCAGGCCAAGGTGCAAATATTACAAGGGAAATTACAATGGGATGAGGGAAGAGATGAGGGGTATCAACTGGCCTGACTTATTAAGGTACAAAAACGCAGACACTACGCTGAATATCATAACTAGTAAAATGACCCATTTGATCGATAAATATATACCCAAGACCAAACCCAGTGCTTCTAAGAATACGAGGGGATTCCTACACATGAACCATGCGGCGGTCGACAAAATTAAGAAGAAAACCCAGAAATTCAAGACGTGGGTTGGGTCAAACGATGAGCAGGACAGGAGGATGTATGCAAGAGCCAGAAACCAAGCAAAGATAGAGTGTAGGAGGGCTGAAAAGGACTTCCAAAGGCTGGTTGCACGCGAGGTCAAGTCAAACCCAAAGGCGTTTTACCGCTATGCAAAGTCGAAATTGAAATCGCGAGTAGGAGTATCAGACCTGAGGCTTGAGGATGGTAGTTACGCAGATTCTGACCAGGATATAGCTGAGGCATTGAACAGCTTCTTTTCCTCAGTGTTCACAAGAGAGGATGCAACTAACCTTCCTGCGTTTGAGGACAGACGGTTCGACACAGCACTGACCCGCATTGTGTTCACAGAAGAGGGTATTAGAAACAAACTGTCCAGGCTAAAGGTCCATAAGAGTCCCGGACCTGACATGGTGCATCCTAGAGTGCTAAGAGAGCTGTGCAACGAGCTTGCAGAGCCCTGAAGATTCTATTTTGTAAATGCCTGGATGAACAAATGGTCCCCAGTGAATGGAAAGTGGCTTATGTGAGTCCTATCTTCAAGAAGGGCGATAGTCACTCCACGAACAACTATAGACCGGTGAGCCTGACCAGCATAATATGTAAAGTACTTGAGAGTATTATCAGAGATGCCGCGATGGAACATCTACTACGAAACAACCTTGTAAAAGATTGCCAACACGGTTTTATGCCGGGGCGCTCTTGCTTAACACAATTGCTCAAGGTATTGGATATTTGGACCCATATTCTAGAACGGGGTGGTAATATCGACAATATTTACCTAGATTTTGCCAAGGCTTTCGACAGTGTACCCCACGAAAGGCTGAAAATCAAACTGGAAGGGTACGGAATTCGGGGAAATGTCCTAGCGTGGATAGAAGACTTTCTACATGACCGCAAGCAGTGTGTGGTGATTAATGGCACGAAATCGTCATCTGTACCTGTAACAAGTGGGGTACCACAGGGCAGTGTATTGGGCCCGCTGTTGTTTGTTTGTTTCATAAATGACATGCCTGACGTTGTACACTCCTCCATACAAATGTTTGCCGATGATGGCAAGTTAATTCGGGAAATTAACAACCAAGCGGACTGTGAAGAGCTGCAGAAGGACCTCTGTGGGCTCCAGGAATGGTCGAAGAAATGGCTGCTGAGATTCAATGTCACGAAGTGTAAGAGGATGCACCTGGGGCATACCAACGGTAAGGAGGCGTATCATATGTCCCAACGGGATGAAGAAAATGCACTAGTTGAGACTGTGTGTGAGAAGGACCGAGGTGTGTATGTTGACAATGAGCTGAAGTTCTCGGGCCATTGTGAGAAGAAGGTAAATCAAGCAAATAAATTATTGGGTCTTATAAGAAGGTCGTTCAGATATCTAGACGGTCCGTCCCTCGTGACGATCTTCAGGAGTGAAGTGCTTCCCCATCTGGAGTACTGTCACCCCATCTGGTCCCCGAGATATGCTAGGGACTGTCAGTTGGTTGAAAATGTTCAAAGGAGGGCCACCAAACTGGTGCCTGCACTTCGGCACCTCAGCTACCCTGAGAGATTGGAGCGCCTGAACTTGCCTAGCTTATACTACAGACGGGCAAGGGGGGACCTAGTTGAGGTGTATAAGCATCTCAGGGGGCACTACTCAGTTGAGTGTCCTTACTTGGAGCTGGCGGACGCTCGCCCCACAAGGGGTCACAGCTCAAGATTGAAGAAGCCGCAAGTCCAGAACACCGTGAGGGCAAACTTTTTCGGAGTGAGGGTTGTAAACTCTTGGAACAATCTACCAGAGAGTGTTGTGACGGCACCGAGTGTGAGCTCTTTCAAGAGATGACTTGACCAACAATGGAGCGGGTTCAGGTACATTCAGGATCCGGTGCATGCCCAGTATTTGCCAACAGTGCGTGACAGAGACGTGACCGATCGCCCGGGCGGCTAGCGAGCCGATCTTTTGGTGAAGAATATAAATGAAAAGAGAGTGACCGATCGCCCAAGCGGCTAACAAGCCGATCAGTGGCGAAGAGGATAAAAGTAAAAAAAAAAGAACGTGTCAAGTAAGTGAGTGTCGAGTTTGCTAGCTAGAGTGACGTATTTTATGTCGTCCGTGGGGGTTTCCATGAGTTTCTGATCGCGCCTGAAGTTATATCATTTTGTCGCCCCGACATCAGAGAATCTGATGTTTATAGTCTAGTTAGTGTCAGTTGTCTATTTAAGAAAGTCATTAATCTCCTGAACTATTCTGTCAACTGGTATAATCTCCAAGATCTAGCGCCTCCCCGTGAATAGCTCCTTGTTCGCCTCACGCCTGAGCTTGCAGAATTAATGTTATTGACGTGTATATTCCACCTTTTCCTGGCAAGCTCAACCTCTGATTAGATTATATGAATAGACATAGGAAATTACCCTGATCAAGAACACCGGAGTTCATAACCAAGTATACAGTGATCCAAAATGATAGAGAAGTTATGTTGTTGGTAAGATCGTCCCTTCTGGTATGAATACAGAGGCCCAAGCTGCCCCGCGAGTGCACGTATATACCTCTACACGAGGGAGAATCACGCATTCGTGACTCTTCCTCAACGTCTCTCCAGGTATGTTAACGTGTGTTCCCCGCCGCCTATTAATTCAGTTTAACTTAGTCAATTTTGGTGAATATCAGTGCTCATGTGTTAACAAAGTGAATTCTGTGCCAATTAAGTCGAGTAATGTAGAGATTTAGATATCGTCTGAACCGTTGCAAGGCGTACGTTTTGTATAGTTGAAGTTAGACCTTTACGCATTCGTGACTCTTCTTCAACGTCTCTCCAGTGTGTTGAGCTGAATACTCATCGGCTAACGTGGCGCGGTAACCGGGTTGGACGATGCCGTTAATTCGACAGTACTGAACTGGGAAGTCCGTTTCCTGCAAATCAGTCGCCAACTCCCTGAGCGTGTGTCAGTCTACAACCGACCCCTAACAGCGATCTTCATTTGTTGTAGAGACCAGCGTTATCCTGGGGCACTCCTCACAGTTACATTGGCCTAAGTATTATTGTATCTTGTTTGGGGGATAACTAGCAGAAATATAGTATCCTGTACTGCGCACATCATTGTCATTCCTAAAAATCCCATTTAATTCATATTATGCTATATAACATTCAAATACACCGCGCTTGTAGAACCTCAGAAACGGGAAACATTGATAAAGGACAACTCACCTACTCAATGTTCCTAGACCATGTGTTGTATTGTACCCAGGTACAGTTATATCATATTAAGTGTATGTATTCATAGCATTAAGGAGAACTCAGGGTATGCATAAGATGAATGTTAAAGTCCAGTTGAGCCGGACTAGTGTACTATAAGACTAAGTGTGGATCAGGGTTTGAAGGTCATACTATTTACGTCTGTGAGCGTGTAGCGAACATAACTTCCACAGATATCATATGAAAATACATGAGAACAATGATCTGGAAAAAGGATAAATGTATCAGAACTATATGAGGTGTTAGAAGTGATCCAGAAACTATACTTGAAAGGAAATATCTTGTATGCATCGGTATGAACTTAATACACCTCGTATCCTCACGTGACATATACCCACGACAGGTACAGTGATCAGAGAATCTTATGTCTGTATTCAAATAGTGCAATGTGTGAGAGGAGGATCCCTCATTACAGTTTTAAGTGAAGTTGATACACCCCCGCCATGAACATTCAGCCTTTGTTTCAAGGCGCGTCATGTACCCGCCTTGGGTGCCACGTGATATTATAACCCCATGAATTTTCCCACGAACTAGCAAACCAAGACCTTACCTTAGTGTGTAATTTAGGATTAAAATATGTGTTTATAAGGCATGATTGACAATATACCGAAAAGTGTTCAGGTGAGGACCATAAGAAACAAAAGTGAAAATTAAGGATTGGAAACTGTAGGCCTATGTGATGAGGAGCGGCGGGGCAATGCCCTCAGTCTTCATCGTTCTACCGTCACCTCAGGTTCCATGCGGTCGGAGTGCCTTGCCGCCCGGCCGCCATTATCCCTTTGAGCGTCACAACAGGTGGCGACTACTCCCCGCTATGCCAATCCACTGTGAACCTGTGGATTTCCAGCGCACCACTCCAAATGAATAGTCACAAATAAGGAGACCGTGAGAAACTCTGCGGTCGTCACTTGGAGAGACCTATAATACCAGGCGTAGAAATAGTGCTGGTATGTCTCTAGGTGAAGCCCTCGTCTTTACCCACCGAGGGCGGTGTGAGAACGAAGTGCCTGTTGTGTATACCTAAAAGTCACAAGGAGTCCCATACTTGCCGGTATGGATTGTAACAGGTGTGTTGAGATGGTGCTACTATGTATGATAACCGACGGTGCTATATTCCATACAGGTGGAGCAGTCTGATGTGTTAAGGGATAGTGTAAGAAGGAATGACAGAGGTAAGAGTCTGGGGCCCATCTGGGTAACCACATTTTCGTTGTTCTTCTGAGGAAGACCAATTCATGTATATGTCTTTTACCAGTATGTTTTATAAGGAATAAATCAATTAAGACATGTTATGGTTTCACCCTTCTTTACCCTTATCGATCTGGTCAATGGAAAACCTAACCCAATGCCTAGTCCACTCTGCACGCTACCTAACGAGCTACATGCTGTCCAGAGGGGGTCTGGTGGCAGCGACCCTTAGAAATTAAGATTAGAGTTAAGTTATCCCCTTAGAGTTAGTGACCCCAGAATCTGGCAGTATAATCCCAGGTTAAGTATTGAACCACTGAATGAGAGTTAAAAGTGCCATGTTGTTCCTTGTGAATTAACAGGAAGTATTGTATGTTGTTATAATTGTGGAGTTGTCCAGTGTGTTATGTATTCATCGGTAGTGACCATGGAATGATAATCTGAGAGTATAATGATATAACCAAGAAGTGAAGAGTTAATTTGCTACTTGGTAAGGTAAGTCCTGAGGGTCCAGTGATATCTGGTGTATACCTAGTACCAGTGGCGTAGCTAGAGTGTGTGCCGCCCGGGGCGGCCCTTGAGTTTGCCGCCCCCCCCCCGTGCCCCCACAAAAAATAAATATTGCACAGTGACTCACTCTTATGCTGTATATATATATATATATATATATATATATATATATATATATATATATATATATATATATATATATATATATATATATATATATATATATATATATATATATATATATTAAATAGTTTGTGTACCATTATAATATTACTGTACTTTCACATACTCAAATATACTTAAACTTTATAAGTAACAGTTAAACAAAAAGCAAAAACGACATATAGGATAGGGAAAAAAGTAAAAAAGTGTAAAAAATTTGGACTATCTTTATTTCTGAAATGAAAACTACAACTTTACTTTCACATACTCAAATATAGTATGCTTTAAATACACCCCAAACATACTTAAACTTTATAAGTAACAGTTACACAAAAAGCAAAAACGACATATAGGATAGGGAAAAAAGTAAAAAAGTGTAAAAAATTTGGACCATCTTCATTTCTGAAATGAAAACTACAACTTTCTACAAAGTAACTTTTCTTGTTTTTTTGTTGGCAAATTCTTCAATGACATTGTCAAAAACTATTTCATCTGTCAATTGTCGCTCTATAAACAGTATGGCAAGATTTCTCAACCGCAAGGGGCTCATAGTAGATCTTAAGTAATTCTTGATCAGTTTTAGTTTCGAAAAACTTGTAGTGGACGTCTCCCCTACAACTGCGTAGCCACAGCCACCACCTGCTACCGCCTTCCCTAGCAACCAACCAGATGTTACCGTATCTTAGCAACGGAACCAGGAACCGGCGACTTCTCGGGTTTTCCCAACATCACTCATAGCGGCTGCTGGGTATATAAGCTCTGTCTCTCCATTGAGATTCATTCTGACCATTCTTCTTGAACAAGCAACACCTCCTCCTCCGCTGCTGCCTGGCTGCCTTCGCTTCTCCTCGCCTGCCTGGCGGTCCTCGCTCCCGCCAGCGAGCATGGCGACCCAACAGCTGTCCTTCTCTGAGCTTCCTCACCAACCAACTCTCATTCTGCCCATCTTCCTGAACAAGCAACACCTCCTCCAGCAAGCTCCACGCTGTCAGCATTCATTCAACCAGGAGGCCAGCAACAGGCAACATCTTCTCTAACGAAGCTCCTGCACATCTACCTCCTTCAACACGCTACTCACCGAACATCTCTACTGAGCAGCTCCTCACCACACGGCACCTCCAGCACCAGACTGTCTATCATATAACTTATATTATACAAGAAAGCCACATTAGAGTTTCCTTCCATCCTGAGTGCTAGACAACATTAATATCTCGATACCCCTACAATGGTGACTCCCGGAGATTAGCACTCACACAGGATGGAGGAGACACTGATCACGCTCCCAGTCTTCAAGCAGACACCGGCTCCTCTTCCTGCCCCAAGCACCACATCCTACCGACCCCAGCACACCCGTCCTGCCTTAGACGCCGACTCCGGCCCAGCAGTAACCCCTGACGCGGCCTCTGTTCCTGAATCTGGACCCACACACACCCCTCTTTTCTCCCTCAGGTACTCCCTGCTAATGTCCTGCACCCTGCTGCTGTCGTGGACCCAGCTGCTGTCACGAGCCCTAATCCGCTTCTGCTGACGCAGCCCCTGCTCCTGACCCAGGCCCACACACACCCCAGCAGGCGCATCTGACGACCCTGTACCTGTCGTGAGGGAAGCACACAACATCCATCGCCTCCACACCCCCTCTTTTCTCCCTCAGGTACTCCCTGCTAATGTCCTGCACCCTGCTGCTGTCGTGGACCCAGCTGCTGTCACGAGCCCTAATCCGCTTCTGCTGACGCAGCCCCTGCTCCTGACCAGGCCCACACACACCCCAGCAGGCGCATCTGACGACCCTGTACCTGTCGTGAGGGAAGCACAACATTCATCGCCTCCACACACCCTTTTTCTCCCTTCTCCCACAGATAGTGTGTATCTAGACAGTTGTATTTCAGCGATCGGCTCATTCACGCCATCGCCGTTGTCTCACATGAGGCATGCACCGCCCGGTCTGCCTCACATGTGCTAAGCAACTCTACAGACAACAAGTCTCCTACACCGCCTGGAGGGAAGGGGGAGTATTGTAGTGGACGTCTCCCCTACAACTGCCTACAACTGCGTAGCCACAGCCACCACCTGCTACCGCCTTCCCTAGCAACCAACCAGATGTTACCGTATCTTAGCAACGGAACCAGGAACCGGCGACTTCTCGGGTTTTCCCAACATGACTCATAGCGGCTGCTGGGTATATAAGCTCTGTCTCTCCATTGAGATTCATTCTGACCATTCTTCTTGAACAAGCAACACCTCCTCCTCCGCTGCTGCCTGGCTGCCTTCGCTTCTCCTCGCCTGCCTGGCGGTCCTAGCTCCCGCCAGCGAGCATGGCGACCCAACAGCTGTCCTTCTCTGAGCTTCCTCACCAACCAACTCTCATTCTGCCCATCTTCCTGAACAAGCAACACCTCCTCCAGCAAGCTCCACGCTGTCAGCATTCATTCAACCAGGAGGCCAGCAACAGGCAACATCTTCTCTAACGAAGCTCCTGCACATCTACCTCCTTCAACACGCTACTCACCGAACATCTCTACTGAGCAGCTCCTCACCACACGGCACCTCCAGCACCAGACTCTCTATCATATAACTTATATTATACAAGAAAACCACATTAGAGTTTCCTTCCATCCTGAGTGCTAGACAACATTATACCACGAATTCCTTACAAACTCCTCTCAAAGGTAGCAACACTAACAGCAATTGTGAGGAAAATCATCAGCATTATTACTATATTTGGAACCGAGTTCCCAAGGTTATACTTTTGAATAAACTGCAAAAGTTCAAGGGGGCCTTCTTTCCACGTCTGTATTCTGTTTTTAATAGTTATAGCAGCAACAGCAACAAAATGCTGAAGTCTTTTTCTCTCAACGAGGAACTCCTCTTTATCAATGTCGTCGTGATCCTCTGCCTGAGGATGTATTAAAAAAAAGTACTTGCTGCTTGTCTTTCCTTTCTCCAGTGGTTATTGTGCATCTATTCTTCATGGTGATGTGAAGTTTCTGCATGCATATATATATATATATATATATATATATATATATATATATATATATATATATATATATATATATATATATATATATATATATATATATATATATATATATATATATATATATATATATATATATATATATATATATATATATATATATATATATATATATTATTTTAGTGTTAAGTTAAATCTGTTACATAAAACAATGTACTGCATTATCTTTTTGAATTTGATAGAAATCAGTATAATGACACTGTCACACTAGTGTCATTATCATCTAAAATGATTAAAATCACAGCAATGTAAAAATAACAGCTTGATCTAAAATCACGGTATAATGACACTAGTATCAATGTAATACAATGGAAATGTAAAAAGTAGCAACTTAATCTAAAATTACAGACTCAGAGTACAGTGAAAATGGATGTCTGACATAAGCCCCCCCCGACGAAAACCACCCAAACATAAGCCCCCCCCCGACGAAAGCCACCCAGACAAAAGCCCCCTACTTTGATCTGGGTGGCTTTTGTCTGACAACCCTAACCCTAACCTAACTTAACCTAACCCTAACCTAACCAATAATTAACCACAGAGAAGAACAGTATATTTTACCCTCAACTATTTAATTATGTCCGTAACTTTTGAAAGCCCTTACTGTTGTCAGACAAAAGCCACCCCGATCAAAGTAGGGGGCTTTTGTGGGTGGCTTTTGGGGGGGGGGGGCTTTTGTCTGTACCCCAGTGAGGATAGTGTCTTAGTATAAAATCGCAATGCTGTGAAACAAAATCTTAATATTTAATCTCAGTACCGCAGCAAAAGTCACATCAATATTTTTTAACCAATACTTTAATATTTCTTACCTTATAGCATTATGTCTTCCAACGAAGTAAATAACTGGATCGAAAACACAAGAGAACTTAAAAGTCGTCTAGCCTCCCCTCGTCTTGTCACGATGGAGACTTGTGCAGAACTGAAGTGAATTGCTTGTAACTGGTGGATTGGTCGGCTGTACATGAACTGATATGACCCGAGACTGCATGGTTTTGCAGCTACTGGAGACGTTAATCCTTCCCTTTGTATCGGCGGCAAGTTAATCCTCGTCGTGTCTGACCTAACACCTGACCCACACCACATGAGCTCACTGGCGTACTTGTTTGAAGTTGTTTCCTTAATCCTCAACAGGTTACAGGTTGTGTGTGGGCGGGGGCGCATAGCAAGGGTGTAGCTCATGACGTGGCCGTGATGATGTGGGTCAGGTGTTAGGTCAGACACGACAAGGATTAACTTGCCGCCGATACAAAGGGATGGATTAACGTCTCCAGTAGCTGCAGATATGGGTGATGAGCAGACCCAAAAGTGCCGCCCCCCAAAAGTGCCGCCCGGGGCGGACCGCCCCCCCCCCTAGCTACGCTAGTGCCTAGTACTGAATATCATTTGGCAGAGTGATAATACCACAATTGTCGATTGAAGTAATAAGTATTTGGAGGTATTTAATGAGGTAATAAGTTCTTGAAGTGTTTGATGACTTAATAAATAAATTGCAGTTCTGTTTTGTCTGAGTGAATCTAAGATGCATCTTATCCAATCCCTGTGTTAATAAATATTGAATTAGTAATCTACGAGTATCACCACTCTATCCTTTACCACATTGGTTCTCAGAAAATAACTAACTCACGTGCCTAGAAGCTCGCTACCTAACAGTTAACTAAGATATGTTATATTCTAGAAAAATCCTGGGTGGTGGCAGGTCTACCGTTGTAAGTATAATAAGTGTGGTAATAAGAAAGACATGGTTTCCCAGGTTAATCCATGGTTTAGAATATAACTAGAACAAAATTTATGGAAGAGATTATAATATATGAAAGGAAATGAAAAGAAAGAACATTGACTTGGAGAATATAAGCAGAGAAGCATAAGAGTTACTTATATAAGAATATATAAGAATATAAGGTATATAGAGATAAAGAACATATAAGAATATAAGCAAGGATATATAAGAATAAGTATATATGTAAAGAATTGAAGAAGGATAAGTATATAAAACAGGATACTCATTGGAAAGAATGCTACAACGAACATATAAGTATATGAATAAATAAAATACTAACAGAAAAGAATATCTGGATGGTAAATTATTGAAAAGAGAAAACTCGGCCCGTTACAGCATGGCAGCGAACAGTGACATCACCCACACGACTCTGACCTATATATACTGCTTATGAATATGATGTATTTCTTTGTGTACGAACCTCTGTCATGCATGGTAGTGAACAGTGATATTTCCCACATGAATGTGACCTCTATATACGGTATATAGCTGTTAATGAATATGTTGTATTTCTTTGTGTATGAACCTCTGTCCTGCGTAGCAGTGAGAAGTGATACCACCCTTAGTGTCAAGACCTGACTGAATTACTCAGAATAGGCAAACTACTCCAAGCTTTGTCAATAAATTTGTGAAACTAAAAACTATTCATTACAGTATATACAGGCGCTCCAAAATCTCAGGGTAGCTGAGGTGCCGAAGGGCAGGCACCAGTCTGGTGGCCTTCCTTTGAACATTTTCAACCAACTGACAGTCCCTAGCATATCTCGGGGACCAGACGGGGTGACAGTACTACAGATGGGGAAGCACTTCACTCTTGAAGATCGTTACAAGGGACGGACAGTCTGGATATCTGAACGACCTTCTTATACGACCCAATAATTTATTTGCCTGATTTACCTTCTTTTCGCAATGGCCCGAGAACTTTAGCTCATTGTCAACATACACACCTAGGTCCTTCTCACATTCAGTCTCAAATAGTGCACTGTTGGAAAGCACTGGGCATACACTGGCTTCTGAATGTATCTGAACCTGCTCCAGTGTTGGTCAAGACTGGTCTTGAAACAGCTCACATTCGGTGCCGTCACAACACTCTCTGGCAGGTTGTTCTAAAAGTTCACAATTCTCACTCTGAAAAAGTTTGCCCTCACAGTTTTCTGGACTCGTTGTTTCTTCAACCTTGAGCAATGACCCATTGTGGGACGAGCATCCGCCAGGTCCAGGTATGGACACTCGACTGAGTAGTACCCTTTGAGATGTTTATACGCCTCCTTAGGTCACCCCCTTTGCTCGTCAGTAGTAAAAGCTAGGCAGTTGCAGGCTCTCTAATCTCTCTGGATAGCTGAGGTGCCGGAGTGCAAGTGCAGGCACCAGTCTGGTGGCCCTCCTTTGGACATTTTCAATCAACTGATAGTCCCTAGCATACACACCCAGGTCCTTTTTGCATTCGGTCTCTATGAATGCAGTTTCTTCTTCCCGTTGGGACATATGATACGCCTCATTACCGTTGGTACTGAACTGACCACGGCCTTACATGTTAGTTAATGCAAAAGTAGACGATTCATCAAGGGCGGATCCAGGAATATCAAAAGGGGGGTCCAAGAAATTTTGGGTGGGGGAACATGGTGATCAAAGCAAGCCCATCCAGCTGTCGGGTTTAGGGGGGGGGGGGTGCTGTAAGCCCCCAGATTTGTTTTTTAAATCTGACCATTGTCATGGGCATTTTGAGGCCATATTGAAGCCATGTGCATTTGATATTAGAAGATATTCTGAGATCAATAATAATTACTTTATACTCTACAAAAGCGCCTAAGTATAATACTGACTAAGACTGAGGAAGTAGCCGATAGAATGGAGGTGGTTGCTAAGAGGAGTTATGCTGACATATTAGCAGGGCCACGGGAGGGGGCGGGGATTAATGCAGGATCAGAACAGGTTCTACAGCAGATTGGGACTCTGAAGGAGTGTGTCGAAGAAATGAAAATTAACGGACCTACTGTTAGGGGAGAGGAGGAACACCAGGAACGTTTCCAGCGCAGGAACAATGCAATAGTTTTTGGAGTCCCAGAGAGCCAGGTGGAGGGAACTGTGAGTAAGGTAACACACGATAAGATGCTGTTTCATAATATTTGTACAGAGGTTCTGAAGATTCCATCAACCCCTCAGGAAGTGAGGAGGCTGGGACAAAAGCAGGGGGATAAGCCTCGTCCCCTCAGGATCACACTAGCGAGCGGGGAAGAGAAATGGCAGGTTATTCGGCAGGCAAAAAACTTAGCAAGGAGCGAGGCATTTCGGTATGTATTCATTCACCCAGATCGCACGTTAATACAGAGGGAACAGCACAAGAAGCTCCTGCAGGACTTGAAGCAAAAGAGGGAGGAGTCAAGGAAGAACGGGGACGGGTGTACATGGGTTATACTCAGGGGGAGGTTAGTGGAAGCAAGTGTGCCGACACAGGGCCAGGGAGCAGCAGTGCACCCTCCACCCGCTCTAACCCCCACCCGGGAGGTGGCACCAGCTCCACCTACCGGACAGGAGGAGGCGAGCGCCGTGTAAACAATGACATTTCTAACTACACCCTGCAAAATACAGTGTACTTAGCAAATGCTGCAGCTTCTGAGAATGGGTGGGGGGACCGAGGTTACTACTAAGAGCAGAGACGTTACTGAGAACAAATTCTGGCTTGAATGTCATGTACACTAATACTGACACGTTTCTCGATAAGAGAGAGGAGTTTGAAACACTACTAAGAGTACACTAACCAGATATTGTAGGAGTTGTAGAACTGTTGTAGAGGAACAGGAGAATCGACCCAGAGGAATGTGAGTTCAGTATTGCTGGATATGACTCGTTTACGAACATTTTTCAAGAAACTTGCAAGAGGGGTGTGGTTATCTATGCCAGGCAAGACCTTAGAGCCAGCCAGGCGAGGGAACTGGAAAAGGGTGTTTTTGAAGAGTCCAAGTGGTGTAAAATTAAATTAAAGGGTGGGGACTTACTTATCGTCGGGTGTATCTACAGATCCCCAAACTGTGGCCCACTAAATCAAAGGAACTTAAGAACCTTAATAAACAATGCGGCGATGATCAACCTTAGTCACCTCCTTATCATGGGGGACTTTAAATATGGCGACATCGACTGGAGAAACGAGTTCACCCCAAATGACTTGAATAATCCTGCTACTCTTTATGTAGAAACTCTGAGAGATAATTTTCTGTTCCAGCATGTTAGAGACCCGACACATTACAGAGGGGAGCAAACACTCAATCCACTTGACCGCATCATAACAAACGAGGAGGGTATGGTGGAAAAACTAGAACACATTGCCCCAGTTGGCACCAGTCCCCATATAGTGTTGTCATTCAGATTTAACTGTTACCTAGTTCAGGATAAGGCCAGGCCAAGGTGCAAGTATTACAAGGGAAATTAAAGCGTGATGAGGGAAGAGATGAGTGGTATCAACTAGCCTGACTCATTAAGGTACAAGAAGGCAGACACTATGCTGAATATCATAACTAGTAAAGTGACCCATTTGATCGATAAATATATACCCAAGACCAAACCCAGTGCTTCTAGGGATACGAGGGATCCCTACACATGAGCCATGCAGCAGTCGACAAAATTAAGAAGAAAACCCAGAAATTCAAGACTTGGGTTTGGTCAAACGATGAGCAGGACAGGAGGGTGTATGCAAGAGCCAAAAACCAAGAAAAGATAGAGTGTAGAAGGGCTGGAAAGGAGTTCCAGTGTCATGATCGTGATGACGGCTAACCTGAAAACCTTAAGGATTCATATTACGCTCAAACGTCCACAAAACCTTCTGAGTCCCCCAGTGGAAACGTCCCCCGTTTTCTCTGTTTCCCCGTCTTTGTTTAGTGGGAACTTTGAATATAATCCACGGATTTAGTAGCAGACGCAGTATGTTGGGATGTGTTGCCATCCAACCCTTTGTAATCAATTTAATTTTGCTTTTGATAGCTGAGTCAGAGCATTGTTAGTGAAGATAATAGTAGGGAATGAAAATGAGTTCATAGTCTCAGTTTCAACGTCAGAGTGTACAGTAAATTAATTCATCGGAATAGAAGTAGGTGGGCTCCCTGGTCTGTTTTGAGTGAGGGCCCCGCGGGCATTTCTACCGTTAGTGAGTGCCCGTCCCTTCATCCATACAGGTAGGCCATTCCACTCTGTGTTGTAATTCGCCCTTCTTTAAGTGATTTGACCCAATTAATAGTTGATTGTGCAAGTGTTACAGTAACGTAGTTGATATGCTCTGAGTGAAGTCATATTTACGTCTTTAACGTCCCCTGAAACGTGATGTTGTTGTCACTGTTAGTGAGTGCCCGTCCCTTCATCCATACAGATCCCATTGTGGTTCTTGAATCGCTCTACCATCCAGCAACGGCCTCGGATGTATTAGATGTCCAGCCGGGATCATATATGAGAAGATGGCACCGATGCGGCCTGATTAATGTGCCCCACGGCTTCGTTGGGCCAGACCCCAGATCCGCCATGTGTCTGGCTACCCTACAATAACAACAGCCCCAGTGCTCTACCCTGGGTTACTCCTTGGAAGTATATGTCCACAGAGAGTGTTGTAACATGTATGTTAGGGATAATTAGTTGGAAATAATTATCCCATGTTGGGTAGTGGACCCCTGCATATACTAGTGTCATTGATTACGCATATGTTGAATAATCTACAATGAGTGCCATGTAATGTACCACCAGTAATGTTGTGAGTAAGAGTAAAGAAGAAGGTACTGAGTTTGCACTAAGCCCAGGAGGTGAGCCTGGTAATTATATGATTAATACAATATCTTTCCCCCATTGATTGCATATTAATAAATTTGTTTCTAGAGTACTTTAGGTGTATTCATTTCTCCCACAGTATTTTACCTTTATTTCCATCCAAGTGACCTGATACCAAAATTACCATACTCACGTGCCTAGATCCTCGACCATGCTACCAAATGAATACCCAGGCTACCAAAAGAATGTCCATGCTACCAAAGAATAGGTGACGGAACTGAGTAAGAGTAAGAACTAAGAGAAGTAAGTAAGATGAGGGTGGTGTAGAAACAGAGAGGGAACCGGCCCCCTCACATTGGTGGCAAGACCAAGAACCCGCCCCCTCACATTGGTGGCAGCCCAAGAAACCGCCCCCTCACACCAGAGGCTGGTTGCAAGCGAGGTCAAGTCAAACCCAAAGGCGTTTTACCGCTATGCAAAATCAAAATTAAAAACGCTAGTAGGAGTATCAGACCTGAGGCTTGAAGATGGTAGTTACGCAGATTCTGACCAGGATAAAGCTGAGGCATTGAACAGCTTCTTTTCCTCGGTGTTCACAAGAGAGGATGCGATTAACCTTCCTGCGTTTGAGAACAGACGGTTCGACACTGCGCTGACCCACATTGTGTTCACAGCAGAGGGTATTAGAAATAAACTGTCAAAGCTAAAGGCCAATAAGAGTCCCGGCCTGACATGGTGCATCCTAGAGTGCTAAGAGAGCTGTGCAACGAGCTTGCAGAGCCCCTGAAGATTCTGTTTTGTAAATGCCTGGATGAACAAATGGTCCCCAGTGAATGGAAAGTGGCTTATGTGAGTCCTATCTTCAAGAAGGGCGATAGTCACTCCACGAACAACTATAGACCGGTGAGCCTGACCAGCATAATATGTAAAGTACTTGAGAGTATTATCAGAGATGCCGCGATGGAACATCTACTACGAAACAACCTTGTAAAAGATTGCCAACACGGTTTTATGCCGGGGCGCTCTTGCTTAACACAATTGCTCAAGGTATTGGATATTTGGACCCATATTCTAGAACGGGGTGGTAATATCGACAATATTTACCTAGATTTTGCCAAGGCTTTCGACAGTGTACCCCACGAAAGGCTGAAAATCAAACTGGAAGGGTACGGAATTCGGGGAAATGTCCTAGCGTGGATAGAAGACTTTCTACATGACCGCAAGCAGTGTGTGGTGATTAATGGCACGAAATCGTCATCTGTACCTGTAACAAGTGGGGTACCACT
>NW_024719779.1:0-12859 GCF_018991925.1 Homarus americanus | reverse complement strand
CCCTGATTGAGTATAACAAAGTCCCCTGGTAGAGTATAACAAAGTCCATTGGTCGAGTATAACAAAGTCCCCTGATCGAGGAAAACAAAGCCCCCTGATCGAGTATAACAATGTCCCCTCATCGAGTATAACAAAGTCCCCTGGTCGAGTATAACAAAGTCCCTTATCGACTATAAAAAAGTCCCCTGGTCGAGTGTAACCAAGGCCCCTCATTGAGTATGACAAACACCCCCGGTTGAGTATAACAAAGCCTCCTGATCGAGAATAACAAAGTCCACTTATCGAGCATAACAAAGGCCCCTGGTCGAGCTTAACAAAGCCCCCCTGATCAAATAATACATAGTCCCCTGATCAAGTATAACAAAGTCACCTGATCGAGTATAACAAAATACCCTGGTTGAGTATAACAAAGGCCCGTAATGGAGCATAACAAAAAACCTAATGGAGTATAACAAAGTTCCCTGATCGAGTATAACAAATTCACCTGATCGAGTATAACAAAGGCCCCTCATCAAATATAACAAAGTTCTCTTATCGAGCATAACAAAGAACCCTGGTCGAGTATAACAAAACCCCACCGATCGAATATTATAAAGTCCCCAAATCAAGTATAAGAAAGTCCCCTGGTCGAGTATAACAAAGTCCATTGATTGAATATAACAAAGTCCCCTGGTTGACCATAATAAAGGCCCCTGGTCGAGTATAACCGAAGACCCACAAATCCAGATATTAAAGCCTCCTGATCGAGTATAACAAAGGCCACTGGTCGAGCATAACAAAACTTTCGGTCGGGTATAACCAGCCCTAATCGAGGTATAAGAAGGATCCCTTGATCAAGTTTTATCAAACCCCACTGGTCGAGAGCATAAAAAGGCCCAGAACAGGTATAACAAGGGTCTCATGATCGAGTATAACAAATTCCCTGGTTCGAGTATAACAAAGCCCGTGATCGGTATAATGAGTCCCTTGGTCGAGTATAACAAAGTCCCTGATCAGGTATAACAAAGGCCCCTAATCGAGTCTAACAAAGTCCCCTGATCGAGTATAGCAAAGGCCCTTGAGCGAGTATAACAAATGCCCCTCATCGAGTATAACAAAGTCCCCTAATCGAATATAAGAAAGTCCCCTGATCGAGTATAACAAACGCCACTGGTCGAGCATAACAAAGGACCCTGGTCGGGTATAAAAAAGTCCCCTAATCGAGTATAACAAAGTCCAATCATCGAGTATAACAAAGCCCCCTGATCGAGTATATCAAAGCCCCCTGATCGAGTATAACAAAGCCCCCTGATCCGGAGTATAACAAAAGTGACCTGGTCGAGTATAACGAAGTCCCTGATCCGGAATATAACAAGGCCCTGATCGAGGTATAACAAAGGCCCCTTCGAATATTACAAAGTCTCCTGATCCAGTATAACAAGGTCCCTGATCGGTATAAGTCCCCTGACCGGAGTATATAAAGCCCTGATCGAGTATAACAAAGTCCCCTGATCGAGTATAACAAAGTCCCCTTATCGAGTATAACAAAGTCCCCTGGTCGAGTATAACAAATTTCCCTGATCAAGTATAACAAAGTTCTCTGGTCGAGTATAACAAAGTCCCCTGGTCGAGTATAACAAAGTCCACTGGTCGAGTATAACCAAGGCCCCTGATCGAGAATAACAAAGTCCCCTGATCGCATATAACAAAGTCCTCTTATCAAGCATAACAAAGGCCCCTGGTCGAGCATAACAAAGACCCCCTGATCGAGCAATACAAAGTCCCCTGATCAAGTATAAAAAAGTCCCCTGATCGAGTATAACAAAGACCCCTGGTCGAGTATAACAAAACCACCTGATCGAGTATAACAAATCCCCTGATCGTGTATAACAAAGTTCCCTGGTCGAGTATAGTAATGTCCCCTGATCAAGTATAACAAAGTCCCCTGGTTGTGTATCACAAAGCCTCCTGACTGAGTATAACAAAGTCCCCTGATCGAGTATAACACATCCCCTGATCGAGCATAACACATCCCCTGATCGTGTATAACAAAGTTCCCTGGTCGAGTATAGTAATGTTCCCTAATCGAGTATAACAAAGTCCCCTGGTCGATTATAACAAATTCCCCTGATCAAGTATAACAAAGTCCCCTGGTCGAGTATAACAAATTCCCCTGATCAAGTATAACAAAGTTCCCTGATCGATTATGACAAAGTCCCTTGAACGAGTATAACAAAGGCCCCTGATCGAGTATAACAAAATCCCCCGATCGAGTATAACAAAGTTCTCTGATCGAGTATAACAAAGTCCCCTGGTCGTGTATAACAAAGTCCTTTGGTCGAGTATAACAAATTTTCCTGATCGAGTATAACAAAGTCCCCTGGTCGAGTATAACAAATTCCCCTTATCGAGAATAACAAAGTCCCCTGGTTGAGTATAAGAATGGCCTATGATTGAATATAACAAAGGCCCCTCATCGAGTATAACAAACGCCACTCATCGAGTCTAACAAAGTCCCCTGATCGAATATGACAAAGTCCATTGATCAAGTATAACAAAGGCCCATGATCGAGTATAACAAAGTCTCCTTATCGAGTATAACAAAGTCCCCTGGTCGAGTATAACAAAGTCCCCTGATTGAGTATAACAAAGTCCCCTGGTAGAGTATAACAAAGTCCCCTGGTCGAGTATAACAAAGTCCCCTGATCGAGGAAAACAAAGCCCCCTAATCGAGTATAACAAAGTCCCCCCATCGAGTATAACAAAGTTCCCTGGTCGAGTATAACAAAGTCCCTTATCGACTATAAAAAAGTCCCCTGTTCGAGTGTAACCAAGGCCCCTCATTGAGTATGACAAACGCCCCCGGTTGAGTATAACAAAGCCTCCTGATCGAGTATAACAAAGTCCACTTATCGAGCATAACTAAGGCCCCGGGTCGAGCTTAACAAAGCCCCCCTGATAAAATAATACATAGTCCCCTGATCAAGTATAACAAAGTCCCCTGATCGAGTATAACAAAATACCCTGGTTGAGTATAACAAAGGCCCGTAATGGAGCATAACAAAAAACCTAATGGAGTATAACAAAGTTCCCTGATCGAGTATAACAAATTCACCTGATCGAGTATAAGAAAGGCCCCTCATCAAGTATAACAAAGTTCTCTTATCGAGCATAACAAAGGCCCCTGGTCGAGTATAAGAAAACCCCCCCGATCGAAAATTACAAAGTCCCCAAATCAAGTATAAGAAAGTCCCCTGGTCGAGTATAACAAAGTCCATTGATTGAATATAACAAAGTCCCCTGGTTGACCATAATAAAGGCCCCTGGTCGAGTATAACAAAGTCCCCAAATCGAATATTACAAAGCCTCCTGATCGAGTATAACAAAGGCCACTGGTCGAGCATAACAAAGCACCCTGGTCGAGTATAACAAAGCCCCCTAATCGAGTATAAGAAAGTCCCTTGATCAAGTTTATCAAACCCCACTGGTCGAGCATAATAAAGGCCCAGAACGAGTATAACAAGGTCTCATGATCGAGTATAACAAATTCCCCTGGTTCGAGTATAACAAAAGCCCGTGATCGAGTATAATAAAGTCCCTTGGTCGAGTATAACAAAGTCCCCTGATCGAGTATAACAAAGGCCCCTAATCGAGTCTAACAAAGTCCCCTGATCGAGTATAGCAAAGGCCCTTGAGCGAGTATAACAAATGCCCCTCATCGAGTATAACAAAGTCCCCTAATCGAATATAAGAAAGTCCCCTGATCGAGTATAACAAACGCCACTGGTCGAGCATAACAAAGGACCCTGGTCGGGTATAAAAAATCCCCTAATCGAGTATAACAAAGTCCAATCATCGAGTATAACAAAGTCCCCTGATCGAGTATAACAAAGCCCCCTGATCGAGTATATCAAAGCCCCCTGATCGAGTATAACAAAGTGACCTGGTCGAGTATAACAAAGTCCCCTGATCGAATATAACAAAGGCCCCTGATCGAGTATAACAAAGTCCCCTTATCGAGCATAACAATGGCCCCTGGTCGAGTATAACAAAGGCCCCCTTATCGAATATTACAAAGTCTCCTGATCAAGTATAACAAAGTCCCCTGATCGAGTATAACAAAGTCCCCTGACCGAGTATAACAAAGGCCCCTGATGGAGTATAACAAAGACCCTAATGGAGTATAACAAAGTCCGCTGGTCGATATAAACAAAGCCCCCTGATCGAGTATAACAAAGTTCCCTGCTCAAGTAAAATAAATTCCCCTCATCGAGTATAACAAAGTCCTCTGGTCGAGTATAACAAAGGCCCTTGATCGAGTATAACAAAGTCCTCAGGTCGAGAATAACAAATTCCCCTCATCGAGAATAACAAAGTCCCCTGGTCGAGTAAAAGAAATTCCCCTGATCGAGAATAACAAAGTCCCCTGGTTGAGTATAACAAAGGCCCATGATCGAGTATAACAAAGGCCCCTGATCGAGTATAACAAAGTCCCCTGATCGAGTATAACAAAGTCCCCTTATCGAGTAAAACAAAGTCCCCTGGTCGAGTATAACAAAGGCCCCAGATGGAGTATAACAAAGCCCCTCATGGAGTATAACAAAGTCCCTTGATCGAGGAAAACAAAGCCCCCTCAACGAGTTTAACAAAGTCCCCTGATCGAGTATAACAAAGTCCCTTGATCGAGTATAACAAAGGACCCTGATCGAATATAACAAAGGCCTTCGGTTGAGTATAACAAAGCATCGTGATCGAGTATAACAAAGTCCCCTGATCGAGTATAACACATCCCCCTGATGGAGTATAACATATCCCCTTATCGTGTATAACAAAGTTCCCTGGTCGAGTATAAGAAAGTCCCCTGATCGAGTATAACAAAGTCCCTTGGTCGAGCATGACAAAGTCCCCTGATCGAGTATAACAAAGTCCTCAGATCGTGTATAACAAAGTCCCCTGGGAGAGTATAACAAAGGACCTTGATTGAGTATATTAAAGGCCCCTGATCGAGTATAACAAAGGCCCCTGGTCGAGTATAACAAAGTCCACTGATCGAGTATAACAAAGGCCCTTAATTGAGTATAATAAAGGCCCCTCATCGAGTATAACAAAGTCCCCTGATCGAGTATAACAAAGTCACATGGTCGAGTATAACATAGTCACCTGATCGAGTTATAACAAAGGCCCCTGATCGAGTATAACAAAGGCCCTGGTTGAGTATAACAAAGGACCCTGATCGAATATAACAAAGGCCTTCGGTTGAGTATAACAAAGCATCGTGATCGACTATAACAAAGTCCCCTGATCGAGTATAACACATCCCCCTGATGGAGTATAACATATCCCCTTATCGTGTATAACAAAGTTCCCTGGTCGAGTATAAGAAAGTCCCCTGATCGAGTATAACAAAGTCCCTTGGTCGAGCATGACAAAGTCCCCTGATCGAGTATAACAAAGTCCTCAGATCGTGTATAACAAAGTCCCCTGGGAGAGTATAACAAAGGACCTTGATTGAGTATAAAAAAGTACCCTGATCGAGTATAACAAAGGCCCCTGGTCGAGTATAACAAAGTCCACTGATCGAGTATAACAAAGGCCCTTAATTGAGTATAATAAAGGCCCCTCATCGAGTATAACAAAGTCCCCTGATCGAGTATAACAAAGTCACATGGTAGAGTATAACATAGTCACCTGATCGAGTATAACAAAGGCCCCTGATCGAGTATAACAAAGGCCCCTGGTTGAGTATAACAAAGTCCCATGGTCGAGTATAACAAAGTCACCTGATCGAGTATAACAAAGTCACCTGATCGAGTAAAACAAAGTCCCCTGATCAAGTATAACAATGGCCCATGATCAAGTATACCAAACGCCCCCGGTTGAGTATAAGACATACCCTGATCGAGTATAACAAAGGCCACTAGTCGAGTATAACAAAGTCCCTTATCAAGCATAACAAAGGCCCCTGGTCGAGTATAACAAAGCCAGCCGATCGAATATTACAAAGTCCCCTGATCAAGTATAACAACGTCCCTGATCGAGTATAACAACGTCCCCTGGTCGAGGAAAACGAAGCCCCCTGATCGAGTATAACAAAGTAACCTGGTTGACAATAACAAAGGCCCCTGGTCGAATATATGAAAGTCCCATAATCGAGTATAACAAAGGCCACTGGTCGAACATAACAAATCACCCTGGTCGAGTATAAAAGAGCCCCCTCATCGAGTATAAGAAAGTCCCCTGATCAAGTATATCAAATCCCCCTGGTCGAGTATAATAATGGCCCTGATCGAGTATAACAAAGTTCCCGGGTCGAGAATAGTAATGTCCCCTAATCGAGTATAACAAAGGCCCCTCATCGAGTATAACAAAGTCCCTTATCGAGTATAACAAATGCCCCTGGATCGAGTATAACAAAAACCTCTTGTATAGCATAACAAATGCCCCTGGTCGAGTATAATAAAGCCCCCCGATCGAATATTACAAAGTCCCCTGATCAAGAATAACATATCCCCTGATCGTGTATAACAAAGTTCCCTGGTCGACTATAGTAATGTCCCCTAATCGAGTATAACAAAGACCCCTCATCGAGTATAACAAAGTCCCATGATCAAATATAACAAAGTCCTCTGATCGAGTATAACAAAATCCCCTGATCGAGTATAACAAAGGCCCTTGATCGAGTATAATAAAGTCCCCTGATCGAATATAAAAAAGTCCCCTGATCGAGTAAAACAAAGCCCCCTCATCGAGTATAACAAAATCCCCTAATCGAGTATAACAAAGTCCCCTGGTCGAATATAATAAAGGCCCCTCATCGAGTATAACAAAGTCCCCTGATCTAGTATAACAACGTCCTCTAATCGAGCATAACAAAGGACCCTGGTCGAGTATAACAAAGCGCCTTGATTGAGTATCACAAAGTCCCCTCATCTATTATAACAAAATCCCCTGATCGAGTATAGCAAAGCCCCATGATCGAGAATAACAAATGTCCCTCATCGAGTATAACAAAGTCCCCTAATCGAATATAACAAAGCCCCCTGATCGATTATAACAAAGGCAACTGGTCGAGCATA
This sequence comes from Homarus americanus, assembly GCF_018991925.1. Classification (NCBI taxonomy): domain Eukaryota; kingdom Metazoa; phylum Arthropoda; class Malacostraca; order Decapoda; family Nephropidae; genus Homarus; species Homarus americanus. The sequence goes on along the minus strand of NW_024719779.1, from coordinate 5,804 downwards.
ACAAAGGACCCTGGTCGAGTATAACAAAGTCCCCTGATTGAGTATAACAAAGCCCTCTCATCGAGTATAACAAAGTCCCCAAATCGAGTATAACAAAGTCCCATGGTCAAATATAATAAAGGCCCCTGATCGAATATAACAAAGTCCCCTAATCTAGTATAACAAAGTCCCATGGTCGAGTATAACAAAGCCTCTTGATCGTGTATAACAAAGTCCCCTGATCGAGTATAACACATCCCCTGATCGAGTATAACATATCACCTGATCGTGTATAACAAAGTCCTCTGATCGAGAATAACAAAGTCTCATGATCGAGAATGACAAATTCCCCTGGGTCGAGTATAACAAAAGCCCCTGATATAGTATAACAAAGGCCCCTGATCGAGCATAACAAAGCCCCTTATCAGGTTTAACAAAGTCCCCTGATCGAGTATAGCAAAGGCTCTTGATCGAGTATAACAAATGCCCCTCATCGAGTATTACAAAGTCCCCGAATCGATTGTAACAAAGCCCCCTGATCGAGTATAACAAAGTCCCCTAGTTGAATATAACAATGGCCCATGATTGAGTATTACAAAGGCCCCTCATCGAGTATAACAAAGGCCCCTCATCGAGTCTAACAAAGTCCCCTAATCGATTATGAAAAGGCCCTTGATCGAGTATAACAAAGCCCAATCATCGAGTATAACAAAGTCCCCTGATCGAGTATAACAAAGTCCCCTGATTGAGGAAAACAAAGCCCCCTCATCAAGTATAACAAAGTCCCCTGATTGAGTATAACAAAGTCCCTTGGTTGACCATAACAAAGGCCCCTGGTTGAGTATAACAAAGTTCCCTAATCGAATATAACAAAGCCCCCTGATCGAGTATAAAAAAGCCCAATCATCGAGTATAACAAAGTCCCCTGATCGAGTATAACAAAGTCCCCTGGTCGAGCATAACAAAGTCCCCTGATCGAGCATAACAAATTTCCCTTATCGAGTATAACAAAGTCCAATCATCGAGTATAACAAAGGACCCTGGTCGAGTATAACAAAGTCCCTTTGATCGAGTATAACAAAGCCCAATCATCGAGTATAACAGAGTCCCCTGATCGAGTATAACAAATTCCCCTGATCAAGTATAACAAAGTCCCCCGATCGATTATGACAAAGGCCCTTGATCGAGTATAACAAAGGCCCCTCATCGAGTATAACAAAGTCCCCTGATCGAGTATAACAAAGTCCCCTTATCGAGTATAACAACGTCCCCTGGTCGAGTATAACAAATTCCCCTGATCAAGTATAACAAAGTCCCCTGGTCGAGTATAACAAAGTCCCCTCGTCGAGTATAACAAAGTCCTCTGGTCGAGTATAACCAAGGCCCATTATCGAGAATAACAAAGTCCCCTGATCGCATATAACAAAGTCCCCTTACCGAGCATAACAAAGGCCTCTGGTTGAGCATAACAAAGCCCCCCTGATCGAATAATACAAAGTCCCCTGATCAGTATTACAAAGTTCTTTGATCGAGTATAACAAAGACCCCTGGTCGAGTATAACAAAACCACCTCATCGTGAATAACAAAGTTCCCTGGTCGAGTATAGTAATGTCCCGTGATCACGTATAACAAAGTCCCCTGGTTGTGTATAACAAAGCCTCCTGACTGAGTATAACAAAGTCCCCTGATCGAGTATAACACATCCCCTGATAGAGTATAACATATCCCTTGATCGTGTTTAACAAAGTTCCCTGGTCGAGTAGAGTAATGTCCCCTGATCGAGTATAACAAAGTCCTGGTCGAGTATAACAAATTCCCCTGATCAAGTTTAACAAAGACCCTGGTCGAGTATAACAAATTCCCCTAATCAAGTATAACAAAGTCCCTACATCGATTATAACACAGGCCCCAAATCGAGTCTAACAAAGTCCTCTGAACGAGTATAACAAAGGCCCTTGATCGAGTATAACAAATGCCCCTCATCGAGTATAACAAAGTCACCTAATCGAATATAACAAAGCCCCTTGATCGAGTATAACAAAGGCCACTGGTCGAGCATAACAAAGTCCCCTTATTGAGTATAACAAAGTCCCCTGATCGAGTATAACAAAGTCCCCTGATCGAGCATAACAAATGCCCCTCATCGAGTATAACAAAGTCACCAAATCGAATATAACAAAGCCCCCTGATCGATTATGACAAAGGCCCTTGATCGAGTATAACAAAGGCCCCTCATCGAGTATAACAAAGTCCCCTGGTCGAGTATAACCATGGCCCCTCATCGAGAATAACAGAGTCCTCTGATCGAATATAACAAAGTCCCCTTATCGAGCATAGCAAAGGCCCCTGGTCCAGCATAACAAAGCCCCCCTAATCGAATAATACAAAGTCCCCTGATCAAGTATAACAAAGTCCCCTGATCGAGTATAACAAAGTCCCCTGGTCGAGTAGAACAAAGACCCCTAATGGAGCACAACAAAGTCCCTGATGGAGAATAACAAAGTCCCTTGATCGATGAAAACAAAGTCCCCTGATCGAGTATAGCAAAGACCCCTGGTCGAGTATAACAAAGTCCCCTAGTTGAGTAGAACAAAGTCCCCTGATCGTGTATAACAAATTTCCCTGATCGAGTATAACATATCCCCTCATCGTGTATAACAAAGTTCCCTGGTCGAGTATAGTAATGTCCCCTGATCGAGTATAACAAAGCCCCCTGATCGAGTATAACAAAGTCCTCAATCGAGTATAACAAAGTCCCCTGATCGAGTATAACAAAGTCCTTTGATCGAGTATAACAAAGTCCCCTGACCGAGTATAAAAAAGTACCCTGATCGAGCATAACAAAGGCTCCTGGTCGAGTATAACAAAGCCCCCTGATCGAGTATATCAAAGTCCCCTGATCGAGTAAAACAAAGTAACCTGGTTGAGTATAACAAAGTCCCTTGATCGAGTATAACAAAGCCCCCTGATCGAGCAAAACAAATTCCCCCGATCGAGTATAACAAATTCCCCTGATCGAGTATAAAAAAGTCGCCTAATCGAGTAGAACAAAGTCCCCTGGTCGAGTATAACAAAGTCCCTTATCGACTATAAAAAAGTCCCCTGGTCGAGTGTAACCAAGGCCCCTCATTGAGTATGACAAACGCCCCCGGTTGAGGATAACAAAGCCTCACGATCGAGTATAACAAAGTCCACTTATCGAGCATAACAAAGGCCCCTGGTCGAGCTTAACAAAGCCCCCCTGATCAAATAATACATAGTCCCCTGATCAAGTATAACAAAGTCCCCTGATCGAGTATAACAAAATACCCTGGTTGAGTATAACAAAGGCCCGTAATGGAGCATAACAAAAAACCTAATGGAGTATAACAAAGTTCCCTGATCGAGTATAACAAATTCACCTGATCGAGTATAACAAAGGCCCCTCATCAAGTATAACAAAGTTCTCTTATCGAGCATAACAAAGGCCCCTGGTCGAGTATAACAAAAAAACCCCGATCGAATATTACAAAGTCCCCAAATCAAGTATAAGAAAGTCCCCTGGTCGAGTATAACAAAGTCCACTGATTGAATTTAACAAAGTCCCCTGGTCGAGTATAACACATCCCCTGATAAAGCATAACATATCCCCGGATCGTGTATAACAAAGTTCCCTGGTCGAGTATAGTAATGTCCCCTGATCGAGTATAACAAAGTCCTGGTCGAGTATAACAAATTCCCCTGATCAAGTTTAACAAAGACCCTGGTCGAGTATAACAAATTCCCCTGATCAAGTATAATAAAGTCCCTACATCGATTATAACACAGGCCCCAAATCGAGTCTAACAAAGTCCTCTGAACGAGTATAGCAAAGGCCCTTGATCGAGTATAACAAATGCCCCTCATCGAGTATAACAAAGTCACCTAATCGAATATAACAAAGCCCCTTGATCGAGTATAACAAAGGCCACTGGTCGAGCATAACAAAGTCCCCTTATTGAGTATAACAAAGTCCCCTGATCGAGTATAACAAAGTCCCCTGATCGAGCATAACAAATGCCCCTCATCGAGTATAACAAAGTCACCAAATCGAATATAACAAAGTCCCCTGATCGATTATGACAAAGGCCCTTGATCGTGTATAACAAAGGCCCCTCATCGAGTATAACAAAGTCCCCTGGTCGAGTATAACCATGGCCCCTCATCGAGAATAACAGAGTCCTTTGATCGAATATAACAAAGTCCACTTATCGAGCATAGCAAAGGCCCCTGGTCCAGCATATCAAAGCCCCTCTAATCGAATAATACAAAGTCCCCTGATCAAGTATAACAACGTCCCCTGATCGAGTATAACAAAGTCCCCTGGTCGAGTAGAACAAAGACCCCTAATGGAGCACAACAAAGTCCCTGATGGAGAATAACTAAGTCCCTTGATCGATGAAAACAAAGTCCCCTGATCGAGTATAGCAAAGACCCCTGGTCGAGTATAACAAAGTCCCCTGGTTGAGTAGAACAAAGTCCCCTGATCGTGTATAACAAATTTCCCTGATCGAGTATAACAAAGGCCCCCGGTTGAGTATAACAAAGCCTCCTGACTGAGTATAACAAAGTCCCCTGATCGAGTATAACATACCCCCTCATCGTGTATAACAAAGTTCCCTGGTCGAGTATAGTAATGTCCCCTGATCGAGTATAACAAAGCCCCCTGATCGAGTATAACAAAGTCCTCGATCGAGTATAACAAAGTCCCCTGATCGAGTATAACAAAGTCCTTTGATCGAGTATAACAAAGTCCCCTGATCGAGTATAAAAAAGGACCCTGATCGAGCATAACAAAGGCCCCTGGTCGAGTATAACAGAGCCCCCTGATCGAGTATATCAAAGTCCCCTGATCGAGTAAAACAATGTAACCTGGTCGAGTATAACAAAGTCCCTTGATCGAGTATAACAAAACCCCCTGATCGAGCAAAACAAATACCCCCGATCGAGTATAACAAATTCCCCTGATCGAGTATAAAAAAGTCCCCTGATCGAGTAGAACAAAGTCCCATGGTCGATTATAACTAAGTCACCTGATCGAGTATAACAAAGGCCCATGATCGAGTATAACAAAGGCCCCCGGTTGAATATAACAAAGCCTCCTGATCGAGTATAACAAAGTCCCCTGATTGAGTATAACACATCCCCTGATCGAGTATTACATATCCCCTGATCATGTATAAAAAAGTTCCCTGGGCGAGTATAGTAATGTCCCCTGATCGAGTACAACAAAGCCTTTTGTTAGAGTATAATAAAGGCCCCTAATCGAGTTTAACAAAGTCGCTTGATCGAGTATAACAAAGACCCCTAATCTAGTAAAACAAAGTCCCCCGATCGAGTATAACAAAGTCCTCTGATCGAATATAACAAAGTCCCCTGGTCGTGTATAACAAAGTCCCCTGGTCGAGTATAATAAATTCCCCTGATCGAGTACAACAAATTCCCCTAGTCGAGTATAACAAATTCCCCTTATCGAGTGTAACAAAGTACCTTGGTTGAGTATAACAATGGCCCATGATTGAGTAAAACAAAGGCCCCTCATCGTGTATAACAAAGGCCCCTCATCGAGTCTAAAAAAGTCCCCTGTTCGATTATGACAAAGGCCCTTGATCGAGTATAATAAAGTCCCCTTATCGAGTATAACAAAGTCCCCTGGACGAGTATTACAAATTCCCCTGATCGAGTATAACAAAGTCCCCTGGTCGAGTATAACAAAGTCCCCTGGTTGAGTATAACAAAGTCCCCTGGTCGAGTATAACAAAGTCCCCTGGTCGAGTATAACCAAGGCACCTGATCGAAAATAACA